>NC_060274.1:70015592-70240592 GCF_021613505.1 Equus quagga
AAAAAAAAAAAAAAAAAAAGATTGGCAACACTTGTTAGCCCAGGTGCCATGCTTAAAAAAAAAAAAAAAAAGTGAAGATTTCTGGGGGACAGCCCAGTGGCATAGTGGTTAAGTTCATACAGTCCACTTCGGTGGCTCAGGGATGACAGGTTCGGATCCTAGGCATGGACATAGCACTGTTTGTCAGGCCACGCTGTGGTGGCATCCTGCATAAAATAGAGGAAGATTGGCACAGCTGTTAGTGACAATCTTCCTCAAGCAGAAAGAAAAGAAGAAGATTGGCAACAGACGGTAGCTCAGGGCCACTCTTCCTCATATACACACAAAAAAAGTGAAGATTTCTGTTCACTGAAACAGACCACAGAAAAAAGTAGCAGACAGATAACAGCCAGAAAGAAGCCAATTGCAGTATATAACACTGTCAAAGGACCAATGTCTAGAATTGCACTCTTTAGCACAGTAGTCACTAGCCACATGACTCTTTAAATGTAGATTCGTTGGAATTAAGTAAAATGAAAAATTCGCTTCCTCAGTGCCGCTAGCCATATTCCAAAGTGCTCACTAGTCACATGTGGCTAGTGCTATTAGATAGCACAGAAATAGAATATTTCCATCACTGCAGAACGTTCTATTGAACGCTAGTCCAGAATACAGAGGCTTCTGCAAAAAAACTGGAAAAGGACAGCAAATATGATAGAAAAACTCACAAGAAAATTAAAAGACAATTCAGAAGGAGAAAGGTATGTAGTTTAATGTAAACGAGTTGCTGAAATTTACTAGCAATCTGAGAAATGCAAATTAAAAAGTTATTGTACTTCTACACCTATTGACCTGGAAAAATCTGGATGTGATATAACACCAGTTGTCAAGGATGTAAAGAACAAGGAATCCTCATGCACAACTAGTTGGAATATAAATTGTTCTGGTTTTACTGGAAAGAGGTTCGTATAAGTATGTGTATAAATTCGCCCCAGTTGTCCCACCCTCAGAGAAATTCTCTCAGTTTCACAAATGTATTTATACAAGGGTATTCATTGTAATGTTTCGTGTAATTCCAGAAAGCTGAAGGCATATGTATACTATGTCTCCATTCTTCTGGGATAAACAAAATGTAGTGGATGCTCACTGTCAGATCCTATGAAACAATTAGACACAACTCATTAGGTAAGTTTACATAGAGAAATATGAGTATCTATGTATATTTTTTAATACAGTATGAGTACATATTATAAAAAGTAACAAACAGAATAAAGACAAAAATATTTACATAAATAAAAACATCTATATACAAAATAACTATATATAATGATATATATATACAAATATGTGTGTACAGATATATATAAGTACATGCTATATACATAGACACACAAACACACACAGTAACAAGCCTATATCCCGGGGAAGAAAATAGGAGTGGAGATAGAACAAAGGGGAAAACAAACAAAAGAACAATTGAAAAAAAAACACATGGATCAGCGGACTAGAATATAGAGTCCAGAGTCCAGAAATTCACCCCACATATAAAGGCAATTGATATTCAATGAGCAAAGTCAATTCAATGGAAAATGATAGTTTTTCAACAAATGGTCCTGGAACAAATGGGCATCTATGTGCAAAAAAAGAAAAGAAGAGAGGAAGAAGGAAGGAAGGGAGGGAGGGAGAAAGGAAAAAAAAGAAAAGAAAGAAAGAAGGAAGGAACGAAGGAAAGAAGGAAGAAAGAAAGAAAGAAAAGAACCTCAACCTATATTTTGTACAACATATAAATATTAATTAAAAATAGATCATAAACCTAAAGCTGTAAAACATCTAGAATAAAACAGTAGAAAGCCTTTGTGATCTTAGGTTAAACAAAGATTTCTCAAATGTAACATCAAAAGCATGATCCTTAAAAGAAAGAAAAAGGTAAATTGGATTTCATTAAATTAGGAAATTTTGCTTTTCTAAGACACCACGTCTGAAGTGAAAAGGTATACTCTGGAGTGGGGGAAAATATTTGCAAAATATATATCTGATAAAGGACCTGTATCTAGAATATATAAAGAACTGTTAAAACTCAATAATAAGAAAACCCTGTAGAAAATGGGCAAATGGTTTAAACAAACACCTCACCAAAGGAGGTATACAGATGGCAAATAAATACATGAAAAGATGCTCAACCTCATTAGTCATTAGGGAAATGCAAATTAAAACCACAATGGGATACCACTAAACATGTATCAGAATGGTGACAATTAAAAGACCAACAGGCCAAGTGTTGGGGAGGATGTGGGACTCTTGTACAAAGCTAGTGAGATTGTAAAATGGCACATCCATTTTGTAAAACAGTTTCATACTCTTAAAAAAGTAAACATCTTCTACCATAAGACCATTCCACACCTAGGTATTTACAAAAGAGAAATGAAAAATATGTCCACACAAAGACATATGTAACTGCTCATAACAACTTTATTTGTAATACACAAAAGCTGGAAATGACCCAAATGTCCCTTATGATAAACAAATTCTGTACAATGGAGTACTACTCAGCAATAAAAAGAAGGAACTATTGATACCCACTAAAATGTGGATGAATCTCATGACAATAACTACGCTGCATGAAAGAGACCACACAAAATTAATGCATACTGTATGATTTTATTTCTAGAAAAACTCTAGAAATCGCAAATTAATCTAGAGTGATAAAAAACAGATCTATGTTTGGGAGAGTGGTGGCAAGGAGAGATTACAAAGAGATACAAGGAAATTTTGGGGGTTGATGGATAAGCTCATTAACTTGATTGTCGTGATGGTTTCATAGGTGTATTAATATGTCAAAACTCATCAAATCATATACTTTAAGTACATGTAGTTTGTCTTTTGTAAATTATACCACAATATATTTTACAACTGTAAAAAATAAGAGAAAGAAAGAGTGAAAGCAAGAGAGGAGCTTTGCATGGAACAATATTGACTGACAATATGCCATGAACTGAGAAAGATAAATTTAATTAACTCATCTATCTGCACCTAGGTCCTCTAAAAATATTTTAAGTGAAAAATCATGTTTGACTGAGATCTGCTCAATGCTCTTAATTACGGCTGCTCAGAACCAGACATAATCTATCAGTCATTCAGTGTTAGCTAACCTTACTGTGGTTATAGGAGAAAGAATCTGCCTTTGATTTGCAAGCATTAAAACTACTAACCTAAAAAAAAAATTAGAAGCCATCATTGGTGTCATGAACAGCTAATGTCTAGAGAAGACTTTAATAGTGTTTTAAGAGCAAGACTTGGATTAGGCAAATTTGGATTTTGATAGTTTATCTACCATGAACAAGATGAATGACATTGGCAAAGTTAGTCTAGACATCAATCGTTCTGTTTCTTTATTATCTACTTGAGTATTTTTACATCAATAAGTAAGATATCAAGCTAGCTTTATCTTTGGAGTTTAAAAAGAAGTCATCTCTTACTCCAGGCTCCTATTATGTATTGAATTGTCTGTTACAAAATCATGTTTAAAGGAACCATATTGCTTTAAGGATATTCACAGAAGAATGGTATTCAAGCACAGACATCCTTAATGAGTGCACTGTATTGAAAGATTCTCCTAATCTCTCAGGATGTGGAGGACTTGAAAAATAGAAAACTAATGAGCAATGATGATCTATTTCCATCAAATTCCAAGCTAAAATATGACACACTAAGGATAATCAAGCCTAGAAGGAAACACTGTAAAAGAAAGAGCAACTGAATTACCCTGCACATATTGAAGCACATTCAGCCGGTGCCCCTGAGGAATGAAAGGGGGAAATATAGCTCAATTTAGGGTGGTACTCAAAAGTACTCAGAAAAAGCTCTTCAGAGACCCTTTCTTAGAAAGAGGTTATTAATTTCAAGGTAACGTTGAGTCTGGGTCAAACAGAAAAATGTCACTATTCCATAGCAGAATACGGTCCTAGAATGTTATAAGTGATCATAGAATTCCTAAACTCTTTACAGAGAAGCAAAAAATATCTTACAGACTGTGAAGCATGCACAATGGCAGTTTTCTTCCCGAAGCAACAACATTGATCCATTGCTCTCACTCTGCTACCTAATAAATACTGAAGTTCGAAGAGAATTACTTTTCATTTCAGCTTTGCTATTAACTTTCTATACAACTTTGCTCAAGTTTCAGGGATTCTCTCTCTCTTGCTTTTTATAAAACTGCAAAAGTCTATCTTTGAAGACAAATATGTTAAAAGTATTTTAAGCTTATAAAAAAGGAATTATGTCACTAACTTTTAAAAGATACAGCTAAAGAGATATGACTCTTCAGATGAGAAATATTAAGATGATATATTTTCAGTATTTGACTGAAGGCTGAAATTTGTAGCTTGATGTAATAAGATAATCTTGAGTTACTGAAGTCTTACACTGATTGACATGTCAAAAGCTCCATTGAGAAAAGCCTTCTATGGTTGTCATCAAAAGATTATAAAGTGACATGCTTTGCAGAGATGAGATCAAGCAGTCACACTGGGTATGTTATGTGTATAATACACCATGTATTATATTATGCGGCACTACAGCATCAGTTTATGAAGTGCCCTGTGAAAAATACCATGACTTTAGGTAAGAGCAATCCAAGTTTTCTTATATATAGTATTACATTTAAGTGGATATTACTGAACAGTAATCCTAATTATCTATTTCTCATTCTGCAAGAAACAAAAAAGGTTGATTCTACAACAAGCCTTTTTAATTTACAGTTAGCTGACTGAACTGCATGCAAATGGAAATAAAACTGCAGCCTTGGGACATTCTAAAACATGACACATGAGGTTGCCAAGGTAACCCACCAGGAGGCTGTCTTGGCATCTTCTGGAATAAAAATGGGAGGAAAACATTATAGTGAACAGATGGGGGATGGGGATCTTCTGGGCCTGGTTATATAATAAAAGTGTTGCAAAAAACTATAGCACCGTGAAATTGGTTCCAAACAAAAAAGGAGCAAAGTAGCTCTCACTCTTCCCATGTTTAAATCGGGTGGGATTTATGATCCACAAGAGTGGAATTTAAAACAAATTATTTTAAATATTATTTAAATGGTATAATTTCTTTAAAACCACTATGCAATAACATTTATCAATTTTTATACGTACAAAAGAATTCAACAGGGGTAAACAGCTGACATTCAAGGTGTAAAAGTGATGCTAACTGTACTATTTTGCTCTTTTGGCAGGTCTGAAGGAGGCAGCAGAAGTTGCCTAAGAAAATATTCTCAAGATATAATGTCCCAAGACAACAATAAAAGAAAAGAATAGATGACACTAAGAATCATTTCACTTTAGCTCATTGTTAATTTTACATTTATCCCTTACATTCTTCTTTTAGGGTTACAAAGTGATCCTTCGCTTTAGGAGTTGTTTCCCTACATCTCACAATGCTGCAGTTTCTATTAAGCACATGTAAAGCTTTAGTTTGCTCTCTTTGAAGAACTGATTCTCTCTAACATAAGGTTATTCTATAAATAGTCAGCGAATCTCCTTGGCCCGTCCTTAGGCTTTTTTCATTTCTCCTCTGTCCTTGAAGATGGAATAGGAACTCTCTGAGCTGATGAAGGACAAACATGGAACAGGCCACTTTGGTGTGGTGTGTTACAGCATTCGTAGCTGTCACAGCTGAGTTGCATTTAACAATTCTACATACAAGCAAAAAGTTCCAAAAGGAAAGAAGAGAACTAAAAAGTAACAGCTTTATTTTAGGTGTTTATAAACTTAATAACTGTTTTTTTTTACTTCAATAAGAATACAGAATTTGTGTCATTTGGAACATTGCTCACAGCAAGATAACTGGAATCTTTGATAGTGTGTCCTGAATGGTAGTAATCCAATCAATTCCATTTAAAAAATCAAACCTGATTATTTTATATTGCATATTCATTCATAATAACCAATGTCACTTTGCTGTTTTGATGCAGTGGAGATATTAAGGCCCAATCTTCCTTTTAGGAGGTTACCTTCATTTTAATACATAAGCAACTACAGACCTCCATCTGGTCACATCACTACTTTTCTTAAAATCGTTCAATGTTTCTCAGCACCTATAGACTAGTAGAATCTTCTTACTGTAAGTCATAGAGCCCTTCATAATTAAGCCCCTAGATTTCTGCTTATGCAAGGCATGGTCCAGCCATCAGAACTTCTCATTCTCTGTGAACATACAGGGATATTTCTTTTTCCCTCTGGGGCATCTGTCTACTTCTCTGGAAACTTGCTTCAATCCAGCTCACATCTCACATCTGCTGTGAAATAATGCACTCTCCCCTTCTCTCCTAAGAGAGGTGGCTTCTTTTTTTTGAGGAAGATTAGCCCTGAGCTAATGTATGCCACCAATCCTCTTTTTGCTGAGGAAGATTGGCCCTGAGCTAACATCTGTGCCCATCTTCCTCTATTTTATATGTGGGATGCCTGCCACAGCATGGCTTGATAAGTGATGCATATGTCCGCAACCAGGATCTAAACCATCGAACCCCAGCTGCAAAAGCACAGCACGTGAACTTAACTGCTACAGAGAGGTGGCTTTTTTATATTTGCTCCTATTGCACTTTGCATTTATCTAATGCCATATGTATCACATTGTGATGTGCTTTAGAACGCTATCACCCATGTGTGATATACTTCTTGAAGACAGAGATATGGCTTGTTCATTTGGATCACTGGTACCTAACAAAGTCTCCAGCACACAGTAGGCAATCAACAAATGTTTGCTGAATATTGAATGAACTTCTTCAATTATAGAGTGAAGAAGTGCCAGGGTGAGGTAAGAATCCGCTACGAGCTGACTCTAAACTTTGAATTAGATCAGCGTCACCTAGTAAACTAGGTCTAGGTTGAACAAAGGCATTACAGGTGATTCTGACACCAAAGTTTGGGAATTGAGACATAGACTATTGAAGAGTATTTCACAAAATACACCACAAAAGTCTTCTAACATAGAAAACAATGAGTAAAGGGAGGCATGACCTAACACTGGAGATAGTTTCCTTTATATGACTGATGTAATTCATTTCAAGAAAATGCAGCATAATGCAGCATAAATCCTTACGATTGGTCTAAAATGTACTCTGTCTTCAATTTTATTTTTAAAAAGTGATGTCTCTAACATTTTGGAGAGCAAATTATAAGGTCATAAACTCAATTAGATAGCATGTTCTATCTTCTCAAGGTCAGAAGAGCACCCATAATATCATCCCTGTAGCATCCAAACATGTCAGACCAAGGAACCACAGAGTTCCTGCAGTGAAAATCTTAGTAGTCTTTGTATTTGAGAGAAATCAGAAAGAAGAGTTAACAAAATGAGCATCAAGTATAGAAAACTATTGCAGTGCTCAGATCATGGACTGAAGTCTCTGCTGCTTAAGAAACAAACACTGCATACCGATGTTAGCATAATTATTGGCTATATTTCAAATTTTGAAATAATTAAACCAAGCTTATTTGAAGAGTTAGAAAATTGGTGCTTAAATATTTCAGCTGATCTGTTCTTAAAATTACTCATTTGTTACTGTGTTACAAGGGTCCCTAAGGATCCCATGGAAGGGTAGGAATGAGCATGTGAAGGAGATGCTGACTGAGCTTATCTCTAGTCTCCTCTGCCTACCATTCTCTAGGGATTATAACTGATCTCCCAGCCAAACACATAGTATATGGCATTGAACCCTGTATAGTCAGTCTACACCAGCTTCTCAGGAGGAATGAGCTCATACATACAAGCCTGTTATTCTAACTCCATCTCAGATTTCAGTACCAGCTCTCAAAGCGGAAAGGAACATTTCCCTGATTCACACCTTCTTTGCTTGGTTCTGAAGTCTTGTCTTGCCTTAACTCTTGCTATCACCTTAAGATGCTGAACATTACTACCTGTACACTCCCAGCCCAATCCCAATCACTGGCCATAATTCTTTCACCGTGGGCAGATCACCTGGACCGGGATGCCACTGAATCTCACAGTGTACCAGCTAGATTCTTCATGTTGCTAAACAAAAGTGAAACATAGAGCTCTATTATTTAACCACAATTGCCATATCTATGGCTCTTCTAAGCCATTCAGATAATATACAGATAATTACTCACTGCAAGATCCAGCTCTGTAGTTGTATTCATATTCCTTCCCTGTCAAGCTGGATCTTTACTTCCTCCTTTTTTCATCAGCCTGAGATGCTAGGGCCTCAGCATATATTATTACTAACCCTGCATGAGGTAGGACATGATTAACTCAGTCCTGATTAAGTCCTGAACTAACTGGGAAAGTAATGCCTTACCTGTTCCTGAGAGTCTAAATGTACTAACTCTTGCTGGGAAATAAACAGTCACATCATTTAAACACAGAATCATTGAAGACAAACGAGCTGCCCCTGTTGATCTCCTGGCACATTTCCTTTTAAAAGCAGTCTTCACCTGTGTATTAAAAACATTCGTTTCATTCTCCATTAGAAATTCATAGATTATTTACCCAATAAAGTAGCATAGAGAAGAGATTCTCTTCATAGGGGAAGAAGCATCCTTTCTAAGAGAAAATACATCTAGGAATTAATAGAATATAAAAGGGAATTGTCCCAATTTTGTTTGATTTGGGTTGGTTATTGTTGTTGTGTACTTTCTAAGAATGTTATTTATATCTTCTTGATATGACTTTTTTAATTGAACTGGTTGGTTGAAGTAAGTTATAATATTATCAGACCAAATGGGAAACTAGAAGAATAGAGAGAAGAGAAATGGCAGAAACAGAAGAGAGACAAGAAACTATGTCCTAATGAAAAATAAATTTCCTTCCTAACAACTTTCTCCAAAAGGATTTAAAATCTGAAAAATAAGAGAGCCTAGGGTCAGAGGAGCCCCAGATACTAAAAAATGTGATATTTCTCTATTTTATGGAATTCAGGAAGTCACGAGAGAAAAACAGCCCTGAAAAAAAGCAGACAGAGCAACTTTATGTGCTTTCCTTCCTTGCTGTGCTTCTATGGTCCTCTGAAGAACAATAATGCAAAATGCTATAACCTCCCCGTCTGCTTTGCTTCTAGAGCTATAACAATGAACGCTAAATTGCGTATAAATTAACACTATGGAACATCAATTTCTGTTTGTACATTTCACTAGAATTTGATAATTATTCCAGTAATTTGCTGAAGATAGGAAAAAGATCTTGAGTAACCCTGCCTGAGTGGAGACTTAGAATTAAATCTAATGGTATAAAATAAACACAGTTTTAATATCATAATCAAATTACTACTCCATAATAACTACTTAAATATATGTGTTCATTTAGTGATGAAAATATAAACATAAATATTAAGTATCTCCAGTTCTTGATTAGGAAGCAATGTAGAAATTGCTTCCAAATGTGCTACTAAGGAAAAATATAAAGGTGTGTGCTTTCAGTAGCAGTAGCAGTAGTAAGCCCGTGACTATGGTTACAGATAGCATGTCCTAAATTGAATCTGGTCAGATCAAACCTCACAACTAAATATCAATCTTATATGTTGACTGTTATTAATAGGGATAATTGTTAACTGATAGTTATTAAACACTGTGAGCCATGCACCGTGCTAAGCATTGTAATTATAGTATTTCATTCAATCCTCACAAAATCCTATGAGGTAGACACTGGAAGGGAAAAATTAATGGCTGTACCTGTGGCTTTTTCTCTAGATTTATGGATGCCTGAGAATTTGACCCTAGGTCAATCCTCCTAGCAATATATTTCACAAAATTTCTAGAAAAGCAGGATACTGGATAGAAGATAAGTGAGAATCCAGCCAAGAACGATGTATTGGATCAAACACCTGCTTAATTGTCCAGAGCAAGTACCGAATAATCTGTATTGATAAGGAGCTACTTTTCTGAAGAATAGGGCTAATTACGAGCACCTGAAGTGACTGTGAGCCTATTTAAAGAAAAAAGCTAAAGGGATTGCAGCACTGGTTACTACCCTAAGCCTAGGCTGTCCAGCATCTTATCTCATGATCACATTGTCCCAAGTATGGAAAAACTGGGACATCAAAAGCAGCTGGCCATGCAGAATACATTTTACTGCTAGTAGGACAGAGGAGGTTTGCAGAGACTATTTACTACCTTATTTTGCAGATAAGCAAAAGGTGGGCTTAGAGATTAAGTTATAATAGGTAGTCAAGCCAGTACTGGAATTGTCCGGCATCAAAGAATGTGCTTTTAAATAATACCAGATGTTTTGTCCATATTGCTTCTGCTGTCTTACCAAGTCCAGCATGTCACTCTCAATTGTTGGTTACTAATGACTTCATCATATAACTGCATTTTGACAGTTGATATATAATCTAACTATATTCTCAATGGGTCAAACTCATCACTGTACTATGGGAAATCTATATGATATCAACAGTATCTACCCCTCGGGTATCTCTGATTTACTTCCTTTTACCATTCAAACTATTACTGAAGTCCCATATTTTCCCCAAATTTCTTCCCAGGAACATAGGAGAGTATAACAACTTTTTTATGAATTTATTTACATACACATCCATAACTATTTTGCTGATTTCTTTCAAAATGCACCAAAACCTCAGATTATTATTTTTAAGATTATTATTTAATGTTGGTATTATTTATTTGCCTGAATACTCTTTATGTGACTGTTCTCATCCATGTTATCATAGACAACAACTAGTTTAAGGGAAGTGACTGTGTCTGCCAACATCTTCCTCTGTGTGCCCAGATGTCATAGCTGTTTAAGAGAGATAAATATTATAATAAAAGATCATTAATGCATATATGTGGTTTTTTATATAAATATAAAGAGCTTTTTAATATAAATAAATGCCATCTACTAAATTCAACTTAGATTACCATTTTTATAGAACACCCAAACAAAGAGCTGAAATTTATGAACCTGGATTTATGTTAGAGGGTGCATGAAAGAGAAATTTCACCTGAGTTGCAATTTTGTATTAGCCTTAGGTGTAGAAAACTTTATTCCCGTTTGCTATTACTTTTAAAGAAGGGATAAATTTTACTACAAAACCTACACAAACTTAACCATGAGAAGAAAAGGAGATGGTTTATCTTCTAACCTTCAAATAAAAATAAGTGAATGATCTGGCTTTGCTTTTTATAAAGTGATGAGGATTTTTAGGCTGCTTAATTTTAAAACGGTTTATGATGAGGATTTTTAGGCTGGTTACTTTTAAAACTGCAGATGAGAAGCAGGCTCCGAGGACTGGAATTTTGCTTGCCCTTTTGAGACATTTGCGTTTGTGAAGGAAGGGGGGATGACCTTGTAGGGACCTGAAATTGGCCACCCCAGGATATGTCTCTTTGGCATCGGGATTGTTTGGGGCTGATTGCTCTTGATAAACTGGGACAGGGAAGGAGGCTCTGGGGAATGGAACTTGCCCTTGTTGGGACACATTTACATTTGTAAGGTAAATCTCTATCTGTAAAAGGTGCCTCCCTCTCTGTACCAGGAAGAAGAAGAGAGATGACCTTATCCCTAGAAACTCTTAATGGGGAAGGCAAGAACTTAAGTTGGTTGCTGTCTGGCAATCTCATGTAACTGGTTTAGGGTGGTGGCTTCTGACCTTTACTTAATCCGATTTGATTCTTATCTAAAAGTCATGGGATCACCCAATGACCAGACCCCACCTGCACTGATACCATTTTAACTTTTTTTCATGTTCTTTCCTTTGTCTTCGTAAAGAGATGACTCACATACCTATGCCTTAAATTTAGCCCTAACCCACAACTCGGGGCAGCAGCAGGAGCTCTGACTGCCTGTGGGCCCTGTCCTCACGCACCAGCTCTGCCTGCCCATGGGCCCTGTCCCCATGCCAGCGGGGGCAGCAGAAGCGGCAGCAGCAGGAGCTCTGACTGCCAGTGGGCCCTGTCCCCAT
The DNA here is from genome assembly GCF_021613505.1 of Equus quagga. Lineage (NCBI taxonomy): Eukaryota > Metazoa > Chordata > Mammalia > Perissodactyla > Equidae > Equus > Equus quagga. Next base: position 70,027,486 of record NC_060274.1, read on the forward strand.
GCACCAGCTCTGCCTGCCCATGGGCCCTGTCCCCATGCCAGCGGGGGCAGCAGAAGCAGCAGCAGCAGGAGCTCTGACTGCCCATGGGTCCTGTCCCCACGCACCAACTCTGCCTGCCCATGGGTCCTGTCCCCATGCTATTCCACACTATTCTCTAAATAAAAGAGCACGCCTGCCAGATCTTGAGAGTCTAAGAAATCTTTCTTTCGACGACTCGGCTCACCAACCCCGCATCATAAAGTAGTACAGGAAAATCTCCACTTTTCATTTTTGTGGGCCCAATTTATAACTGACTTTTTCATTTTATTGTGATGATATTTTAAAATTCTCCTACCCTCCAAATTCCAGAAGCACAGTTACCCATTTAACATGTCAATGGATTATATTTGGTGTCTGTAGATTACATAAGCACATAGTGATGACAGGATACTTTCTAGAGATCCTTATAATCACAGAAAATTTTCAAAGGATATGTATTATGGATGATAAAGATTTTCTCCCATCAAAAATTACTACTTTTATTGTAAAAAAATAGGGCAATACAGACTCATTAATGTTACATATTGTACCTACTAGTGAAAAATAAAAATGGCAAGTAATAGGATATATTGGAGTATATGAGGAAGCCATTTTGTGTAAACCTAATTTGGTCTGACCTTGTCTTTCCAAAAGAGCCTGACCAAGGCCGTTGAGCATGCACTGTATATCTGCTTTAGATATTCCCTATGGCAAGAACAAAGGCCCTTGAGATAAAGGTGCAACTTCCCTCCCCCTCCCAACACTGGCATTCCCTTAAGGATTAAGCATCTTTCCTTAGGCTAGGAATTGATTGCTGAGCTCACCTGTAACCACATAGCTCGAGACAACAGGCTTGCCTCCTGCTACGCCCTTCGAGAGAGCAGACCCACTACCTGCTGTGTCCATCAAGTGCTGTGCCGACAGGGCAATCTTGTGACTATTGTGGGAGGGACATTTCAATCATATGTGGAACAGCCTGTTTGGGGGTATATAACCACTCTGTATCCCTCACTTCTTTGGTGCCCTTTCTTCCTTCGGGAAGAAAGGCCCCGGGCCATGGTCCTCAGATTTCAGCTCAGAATAAACTCACCCAAATTTTCATTTATAGATTGGTTATGGATTATTTTCGTCAACACTAGTTTATCCAATGTTTCTATTAGCTTACTTAAAATTCTATTGTCTTTCCCTAGTTTATTGCACCATTGTTCTGTTTATATATCTAACTGAAGACACATGCTTTTTATATATATTATATATAATTTAAAAATATAAATGTTACATATGTGTGTGAATGTGTGTGTGTGTATATATATATATGAATATATTTTTTTAAATCTATGGCAGGTGTCCTAGTCCATTTCGGCTGCTATAACAAAAACACTGTAGAACAGGTGACTTAAAAAACAAACATTTATTTCTCACAGTTCAGGAGACTGTGAAGTCCAAGATCAAGATGCCAGAAGATTTGGTGTCTAGTGCGAGCCTGCCTCCTAGTCCATAAACAGCCGTCTTCTTGCTATGTCCTCACATGGAGGAATGGGCAGGGAACTCTCTGGAGGCACTAATCCCATTCATGAGGGCTCCACCCCCACGACTTAAGCACCACCTAAAGGCCCAACACCTCCAAATACCACCACATTGGGGATTAGGTTTTAACACATGAATTTGGGAGGGACCCAACATTCAGACTATAAAAGTAAATTATTGAAAGTATAATTACTTTTTAAAGTGTTAGAAGTTTTAATACATATTAATATGATCTTAAAAATCTTACAAGGATTCTATTATAATTCCACTTTCACAGAGAATAAAAGTGTGACTCACTTACATGTGGAAGATAGACAAACATATAGATAAGGAGAACAGATTAGTGGTTACCAGAGGAAAAGGGGATGGGGGAGGGTGAAAGGGGTAAAGAGGCCCATGTGTAAAAAAAAAAGTAAACTAAGTAGACTATTGGTGGTGAACATGATGCAATCTATACAGAAACTGAAATATAATAATGTACACCTGAAATTTACATAATGTTAAAAGTCGATATGACCTCAATAAAATTAAAAATTGAAAAGTAATTTTTTTAAAAAAATGTGACTCAAAGAAGTTAAATTAGTGGATCCCAGGGCATAGAATTGAACCAAGTCTATGTGATTTTAGAGTTTATTATACTTTATTTATAATGCTTAATTTTTAAATTGTGATTATAAAAGTAATACACATTCATTGTAAAAAATTTAACCTCAATATAAAACTATCACACAGAGATAACATCTGTTTATACTTATATAACATCTGTTTATATTCAATGAATATAAACCCTTCCAGTTATATTTATACATATACACATATATTGAACATAATATGTAATTATGATACCTAACATTGACATGTTTTTCTATTTATATATATTCATAGGCAGATGTATTATAATCACATGTATTTTTAAATATTTTTGTATATCCAATATTATATTCCGCTTTTCAGTTTTCAAGTTAGTGTGCTTTACATATATCATTAAATATTCTTCTCTCTTGTCACTTTTAATGGTTGTATAACACTCCTTCATAATGATTAACAATATAATAATGCTATTAACTTCAACTTACAACCCATGTTATCAAGTATTTAGATCATTCAACAACATGAAATTGGCCAAATAAATTGTTTTTGAGATTGGCTATGTTCATGGCTTTCCTTCACTACCACCAGCCCCCCTTCATCTATTCCTCAATTCTGAGCAATTTTAATTTTGTTTTCTACCTCTCAACTAAAACGGCTCTTGCCAAAACAACTTACAACCTTCCTTTAACTAAATCTAGTGATTACGTATCATTGTCCTTAACTGACTGATCTGCAGAGGGTGACACTGTAGAAAGCTCCTTCTTTTCTTCTCTTGGCTTATAAAAGGCCATATTCACTTGTTTTCACCCAGTGATTTCTCCATCATATCTTCCAAATCTCAACTTAAAAGCCAATTCACCAAAGAGGCCCTCCCAAAACATCATCTCTAAACAAGTTTCCTAGTGTTTTACATCCTGAACATTGTTCATTCAGAGACATAGCACAAGTTGTTCTTAAAAAAATCTGTTTATTTGTTTATTCAATAGATAGAAAACACAAAAGTGCAAGAAACCTTTTTATTTTATTTAGCAATGTAAACCCATCATACATCACAACGCCAGTGCCTGTGTACCATACTGAATAGTGAATGAAACTTTCCTTCCCCTCATTCTTTGTGGGGGAGAAGGACTTTCTTTGAAACCTTATGACTGAAGGGCATACAAACACCATCTGACTCAAAGCAGTGCTGCAAGCTTTGTATAATTCATGAAAGATATTTTAAGGTGATAACATCAAAAAGAAAAGAATCTGTCTCTTATAGGAAAAGAAATTATCCCTTCTTACATTCATGAAGTCCTTGTTGATAAAACTCATTAAAACTTCAGTCACTGATGATCATGAGCTATTTGTGAACCTGCCCCAGGACAGATTTTGATCAGTAATTATAGATATCTCACCTAGATTAATAGTTTGAGACTCTTCATTAAAAAATAAAAATAATGCTAAGGAAATGTCATAAATTCCCACACACGTTTCTTGTTTTCACCTCTAAAAGTAGACAAGTCTATGGTTCTTGAAAATTCAATTATAAATCTCAAATAGACAATTGCTATTACAATACTTTTGGTTTTGAAGATTAATTACCTTCCTCTAGCTTTGCTTCTTCACTTGAATTCCTGTAGCATGACCTTTACTTTCATTATCAGCATTTTTAAACTTTGATCTTAATTATATATAAATTTTTGCATACTTCTTTTCAAGCTACTGTGTTACAAGGTATTAAATGAATGCTTCTATAAATCCCCACATATTTAAGCGTGCTTCTGTAAGTTCGAGTTTCAGTCTTGTCTCCTGATAAAACATGCGAAATTTTATTCTTAATACTAGAAAATTGATTGAAGCTATTTTCTTGGTTTAAAAAAAATTTTAAGTACATTTTTTTCAATGTTGAATAGTTCCCACATAAAAAAGGAAAAATGCAAGCTCTGTGCAACCCATCATTCATCCAGCTCCTCTCCAGATCTCTATTTTGTCTAGTCCACATTGCCAGTAGCACAGTTTGTGCTCCAGACACAAACCAACCTCATTTATCAAGCTCATCACCTGGCAGCACTGTACAACCTGGAAGCAGGCACAGACTATGTTTACATAACCAAGATTCTTTTTTTCTAAATGGAGTTATCATGTCCCTTTCAAAGATAGTAGTATATCCCCAAAAATCACTAAAATTCCTAAAGTACTTGTATTGCACCACATATTGATTATCTTAATCTTAAATGTGGTGTTGTTGTGCATGAGTTTCTTTAAGAAGATAAGTAGATTGCAGCTGCAATAGGTTTCTTCATTATTTTTTCCTAGAATACATAATCATTTATGTTGTCCAAAATATATTTAGTCAGTAACAGCATGACTTGGAAAAAAAAGTCTTGTTAATCAGTAAGTAAGGGCAAATAGTTAATCCATGGTTACGTTTCAATGAAAACAGAGGTTATGTCCTGACAAGCAACCAACACATATTCAGTATCGGAAATGATGTTCTCAGAGCATGAGGTTTTGTGGTGATTACTGAAGAATTACAAGTCATAGTATTTGTTAAGATTTTGACAGTTATATACAGAGTCAAACCAAAAACATACAAGGTAAAATAAGCATTTTTAAAAGTGTGAATCTGATTCTTTATTAATAGTAAAAGCTGCTTCCACTGGAGATTTATGTGGGACATTCATTCATTCAACAAATACGTGTTAAGCCCCACCAAGGAGACAAACTGCTCTGGGAGCTGGAAGTAGTAAGACAAGCTAGGCACATTAAGATTCTGCTCTTATGAACTTGTATTCTACTATAGAGGAGGTGGGGGCTAACCAGCAATAATCAATATAAGCCAGAAGAAAATATCACCATTGACCAGTTCCAAAAAGGCAGTAGAAACCAGGTTACACAATACTTAAGGAAGAGAGGTAAAATTCTAGATTAAGTAGTCAGAGAAAGCCTTTCTGAGAAAATGGCATTTACCTTGAGGTGGTATTAACAAGAAGATAAGCAGGGAGAGGGAATAACTAGGCCTATCTTGAGAATAAATGTAGAATATGGTTGGGGCACAGGGGGAAGGGGGAAAATAATAGGAAATGATTAAGAGGGCCAACTCACGTTGGTCTACAGACCTTGGTGAGGAGTTTGGCCTTTATTCTAAGTGGGTTTGGAAATTATCAGAATGTTATAAGCAGCAGGAGAAGGGATATGGTTGGATACCAATGAATCCAATTGTATTTTAAGATCACCTTCTGAAACATAATAGATTATTCAATTTCAATAGGATTAGCTACTAAATTATTATTTTTGATAAAGAACTTCATGAACGTATGCATGGAGGACATACTCTAAGGCTGCCCTCTGAGTCATATTCTTCTATAATCCCCTCCTTTTTAGATTAAGCAGAACCTGTGGCTTGCTTCCAACCCATAGAAACCCAATATAGCAAAGGTGATGGGATGTCACTCCCATGATTACCTTAAATTATATAAGACTGGATTACATTAGCCCACAGATGGAAGAGCCCACAAGGCCTGCTGGCCTTGAATAAGCAAACTGCCCTTTTATAAACTGCCCAATATAGTGGCAGGTGGCCACTAGCATCTGAGAGCAACTTCTAGCCAACAGCCAGTAAGACACTGGGGCTCTCAGTCATCCAGCCACAAGGGAATGGATCCTACCTACAACCTGAATGAGCTTGGAAGTGGATTCTTTCCTAGCCAAGTCTCCAGAAGAGACATTAATTTCACATACATACATTAATGTTTTAGAAGGATAAGGACATAGTTTGTGAGATGAGACGAGACCAGTCTATTGCAATAAGCTATTTGAAAACATCATTTCTGTCACACTTGCAGTTTTAGTTTGTACCTGCTCATTGAGTCTCTAAATCTTTCTCCTTCCTCTAGATACACTCTCCAATCCATCTTCTACAAGGCAACCAGAGGAGCCTTTCCATTGCTTTTTCTCCTTCAATGGCCCTTTTCAGGCTGAACACTAAACTTCTAACCCTTTGCCTTAGTATCTAAGTCCCTCCACAAGATGCCCCTGCCCAACATTCAAGCTTCGTCCTTCACAATTCTCTTATACTCCTGCCATATTTAACTATTTTTAATATTTAGCACGTGAAACATTCATTCATACCTTCAGACCTTTGCATGAGCTGATCTCTCGGTCTGGAATATCCCGGCCCCACCTACAACTCTTCTCCTGTTCACATAGACCCACACACCCTCCCCAAACAGATCAAATCCAACTAGCCCCCTAGCTTCTGTTGAAGTATTATCTTCCTTATGCAGCTTCCTCTAATTCCCCAGTCTGAGGAAAACATTCTTAAGCTTTGTACACCTTGAATATCATTTCACTTATTATACACACATTCATCTTGTCCATCTATCCTTCTAGATGGTAAGATCTTTGAGGGTAGGAAGTATTTATCTTTCATGAGTAAAGGTGAAGGTTAAAAAGCATAGCAATTACAATGAGTCCCAAATTTGCATAGGTATCAGTTTTATTCAGACACTCCACCTGAGTTTGAGCACAGTTTGCTTTGCCACAAATTTCAGTCTATTTCTATCCATCAAAACTCATATATAAATTTTGACTTGTCAACCAACAATAGAAGTAAATAGTAAAGCAAACTTCTCTTCTCATCTATTTGTTTAATATTTGTCCCTTCCCCCTTCTTCATTAAAATGAGAGCAATCACATTATGGGTAGACAAGGAGAAATAAAGATATCAACAACTAAGTTTAAGTCATTTTTAACAAAGCTAAATATGGATTTGACTAAGGCTTAACTGGATCATGTCAGGCATTATAATTCATCATAAATTAATGTTTTGCATTTTTAATGTTTTTATACTGTCATCTAAAAGCAGTTATAATTACACATTAGTCTCTTACTATTACTTTCATAATAAATGCCCCCCAAAAAAGGATTTGTCATATAGGAAGATTTGGCATCAAAGTTAATTTACTACAGCACATAATTTTATTCACTTTTATACTAGGTAGAGTTTTATAGTACCTTTAAGTAAGTTTTCCATAAAAAGATAATAAAGGTAATTTGAATATCTATAATTTAACACCTTCAGTCACTTAATATACATGGAACACCAAACTGGCTAATAGTGTGATATTATTTCTTTTACTGTGGTTTAGTACTTCATATGCCCTAATTCCAACTGTGCTTAATCAGTACATTGCAAAAAATATGAATACTATAATTATTACAGTGAAAGAGACTCTAAAAATGAATGTTAAAAGATAATATTTCTTAGTCATTTAAAAGCTACTTCCTTCTCTTATATTTCTTTCCTAACATGCCATAGCCATTGCACTTTTATTTTTATTTAGCATTATGAATCATTTTAAAGCATAACATATTTTCTATTTTTATTCATCAAAGGAGTTAGATAATATCACACATCAAATTGTCTTTATCCTTAGAGAGAGGAGAAAATAAAGGGCAACAGAAAGAGTATTTACTGAGCATCTACTCCATACCTTGCTTTAATTATTCCTACTCTCAATGCTCTACAACACGTTTGGCATGGCCAGGTCCGCTACATCTTTCCCGCTTGGTGGCATCATCCACTTTTACTGTCCTCTCTATCTAGCTCAGATCCTATTACCTATTATTTCACAGACTCATATCAATGTCCTTCCCTGCCATCCTCTTTGGCTTTTCCTCCCACCCATCTGCTCAAATCCCAAGCACCTACCATCTCTGAGCTTGCCTCTAGGTTGCAAAAGTCTGCTAGAAAAAAATAACTAACAATAGCTGAGAGTGATATCAGCATCATGGCAGAGTGAGTTCTCCAGCGATCTCTCCCCTCCACCATACAACAAAAAAGACATTCATACTCCAACAGAGGACATCCACAGAATAGAAAAGACATCTGAGAGACCCACGCAGCCAAACACCAGAGGGTGGAGAGGCTAGAGCTCCTTTTGGAGGAGGTGGAACAGGGTAAGAGGAAACCTCGCTCCCTCCCCAAAAGATTGCTATCTGGGACTGCATGTGGCCTCCAAAAGGGAAGGAATAGGGGAAGGGATGCTCATTCATGGGAACATCAAAGATCTCCAGGGTCCCTCACAGCCTTGGGAAAGCCCCTACTGAGGTGAAAGCTAACACAGAGGTGACCTCATCAAGCCAACACCCCAGGAGAGCAGAAAGTGAGGGCAGAGCGAGAAAACCCCAACAGCAGGCTGAAGAAAGTGCCCCTCCCCCCACCCACCAGCACTGGCTCCAGCACTTGAGATCCCAGCAGAGTGCAGATGGCTCAGAATACACAGCTCTTGACCCCCACTTAGTAGCGATAGATGGTGACTGCGACCAAATAATAACAGGATGCAAAAGAACAAAACCATGCCCTGTAGCAGTATCAAAAATTATATTAAATCTCCAGACCAGAGAGAAAATGACAAGGACCCAAAAATCAGTCCTGAAGACGCAGAAATATGTAATCTAAATGACAGAGAATTCAAAATAGCTATCATCAAAAAACAACGAGGTAAAAGAGAAGGTAGAGAAATAATTCAATGAGTTCAGGAGCTGCTTCACAAAAGAGATTGAAGCTATAAAGAAGAATCAATCAGAAATATTGGAGGTGAAAGACACAATTGATGAGATAAAACAAAATATGGATTCCCTGAACTCTTAAGTGGACACAATAGAGAAGTGAATCAGCATAATCAAGTATAGACATATTCAAATGCTCTAGATATAGGAAGAGAGAGAACTAAGACTAAAAAGAAATGAAGAAAGTCTCTGAGAAATATCCAACAACTAGGAAACGCAAAATAAGAATCATAGGTATTCCAGAGGGAGAAGAGAAGGAGAATGGAGCAGAAAGCTTGTTCATAGAAATAATAGCAGAGAAATTCCCAAACTTAGGGAAGGAGATGGAAATCCATGTGGAAGAGGCTATCAGATTTCCTAAATATGTCAATGTAAAAAGACCTACTGCAAGGCATATAGTAGTGAAACTGGCAAAAGTGAATGACAAAGAAAAAATACTAAGAGCAGCAAAGCAGAAGAAAATAACCCACAAAGGAACCCCTATCTGGCTTTCAGCAGATTTCTCTGCAGGAAACTTATAGGCAAGGAGAGACTGGAGAGACTGGAATGACATATTCAAATCTTTGAAGGACAAAAACTTTGAGCCAAGAATACTCTATCCAGCAAAAATATCCTTCAGATATGATGGAAAAATAAAAACTTTCCCAAATAAACAAAAGCTAAGGGAGTTCATAGCCACGAGATCAGCCCTCCCCCAAGAAATCCAGAAGAAGGCCCTCCTACCTGAAAAAAAAAAAAACAGGTTACAAAGCATGCAATAAGGCGATAAATAAGCAGACAAAATCAGAAAATTGTAACTATACATCAGAACAGGTCAACAAATACTCAAGTACAACATTAAAGATAAAAGGAAGGAAAACACCAAAAACAAAGATAATCTTGTCATTTTAACCACAAACTCACAACAGAAGATGGAATAAGATGTGAGAAACACAACTTAGGAGGGGAAAAGGAAAGGGACAGAATCAGTTTAGTCTAAGGAAATAAGAGGCCATCAGAAAATGGACTATGTTATCTACAAGATTTTAAATGGAAACCTCATGGTAACCACTAAACAAAAAAGTGGAACAGAGACACAAATAATAAATAAGGAGAAAACAAGGAAACACAACATAAAAAAGTACATAACTCAATTAGTAGACCAAAATACACAGCATGAGAAACAAAGGAAATGCAGAAGAACTGGAAAATGATGAAATGGCAGCATTAAGCCCTAATACATCAATAATCACCCCAAATGTAAATGGATTGAATTCTCTAGTAAAAAAACACAGAGTGGCAAGATGGATTAAAGAACAAGACCCAACAATATGCTGCCTCCAGGAAACACATCTCAACTCCAACAGCAAACACAGGCTCCAAGTGAAGGGATGGAAGACGATACTCCAAACTAAGGGCAAACAAAAGAAAGCAGGTGTCGCGATATTTATATCAAAGTAGACTTCAAGATAAGACAGGTAAAGAGAGACAAAGGGGGCAGTATATAATGATCAAAGGGACACTCTACCAAGAAGACATAACACTTATAAATATCTATGCACCCAACAGAGGAACACCAACGTACATAAAGCAACTATTAAAAGACCTAAAAGGAGATATTAATAACAACACAATAATCGTATGGGACCTCAACAATCCACTCACATCAATGGATACATCATCCAGACAGAAAATCAACAAGGAAACAGTGGAATTAAATGAAAACCTAGACCAGTTGGACTTAATAGACATATATAGAACACTCCATCCAAAAACAGCAGAATACACATTCTTCTCAAGTGCACACAGAACATTCTCAACGATAGACCATATGTTGGGAAACAAGGCAAGCCTCAATAAATTAAAGAAGATTGAAATAATAACAAGCATGTTTTCTGATTGCAATGCTATGAAGCTAGAAATTAATCACAAGAAAAAAGCTGAGAAAGGGACAAAGATGTGGAGACTAAACAACATGCTATTGAACAACCAATAGATAATTGGAGAAATCAAAAAATATCTGGAGACAAATGAAAATGAAAACATACCATACCAAGTCATATGGGATACAGCAAAAGCAGTACTAAGAGGGAAATACATTGCAATACAGGCTCATCTTAACAAACAAGAAAACATCTCAAATAAGCAATCTCAAAATACACTAATTGAATTAGAAAAAGAAGAACAAACAAAGCCAAAAGTCAACAAAATGAGAGAAATAATAAAAATCAGAGCAGAAATAAATGCAATTGAAACAAAAAAGGCAGCAGAAAGGATGAATGAAACAGAGCTGGTTCTTTGAGAAGATCAACAAAATTGACAAACCCCTAGCCAGACTTACAAAGAAAAAAAGAGAGAAAGCTCAGATAAATAATCTTATAAATGAAAGAGGAGAAGTAACAATGGATACCACAGAAATACAAAGGATTATAAGAGAATACTACGAAAAGCTATATGCCAAGAAAATGCACAATCTAGAAGACACGGACAAACTTTTAGACTTTTACTACCTCCCAAAGTTGAATCAAGAAGAAATAGATAATCTGAACAGATCAATCACAAGTAAAGAGATTGAAATAGTAATCAAAAGCATCCCAAATAATAAAAGCCCAGGACCAGATGGCTTCCCTGGAGAATTCTACCAAGCTTTCAGAGATGATTTAATACCTATCCTTCCCAAGCTATTCCAAAAAGTCAGGAACAGGAACACTTCCTAAAACATTCTATGAGGCCAACATCACTCTGATACCAAAGTCTGACAAGGACAACACAAAAAAGGAAAACTACGAGCCAACATCGCTGATGAATACAGATGTAAAAATCCTTAACAAAATATTGGCAACCCGAATACAGCAATACATCGAAAAGACCATTGATCATGATCAAATGGGATTTCTACCAGGGACACAGGCATGGTTCAACATCCACAAATCAGTGTGATACACCACATTAACAAAATGAGGAATAAAAGCCACATGATCATTTCAATAGATGCAGACAAAGCATTTGACAAGATCCAACAGTCATTTGTGATAACTCTTAATGAAATGGGGATAGAAGGAAATTACCTCAATATAATAAAGCCCATATATGACAAACCACAGCCAACATAATACTTAATGGGCAAAAACTGACCACCATCCCCCTGAGAACAGGAACAAGACAAAGATGCCCACTATCACCACACTTATTCAACACAGTACTGGAGGTTTTGGCCAGAGCAATTAGGCAAGAGAAAGGAATAAAATGAATCCAAATAGGGAGTGAAGAAGTGAAACTCTTGCTGTTTGCAGACAACATGAACTTATATATAGAAGACCCTAAAGAATCCATTTAAAAACTATTAGAAATAATTAACAACTACAGTAAAGTTGCAGGGTACAAAATCAACTTACAAAAATCAGTTGCATTTCTATACCCTAATAATGAACTTACAGAAAGAGAACTCAAGAATACAATTCCATTTACAATTGCAACAAAAATAATAAAATATCTAGGAATAAATTTAACCAAGGAGGTGAAGGACTTATACAATGAAAGCTATAAGACATTATTGAAAGAAATAGATGATGACATAAAGAGATGGAAAGAGATTCCATGTACTTGGATTGGAACAATAAACATAATTAAAATGTCCATACTACCCAAAGCAATCTACAGACTCAATGCAATCCCAATCAGAATCCCAAAGATATTCTCCATGGAAATAGAAGAAAGAATCCTAAAATTCATATGGGGCAATCAAAGACCCCGAATTGCTAAAGCAATACTGAGAAAAAAGAACAAAGCTGGAGGCATCACAACCCCTGACTTCAAAATGTACTACAAAGCCACAGGAATCAAAACAGCATGGTACTGGTACAAAAACAGGCACACGGATCAATGGAACAGAACTCAAAGCCCAGAAATAAAACCGCACGTCTACAGACAGCTAATCTTTGACAAAGATGCCAAGAACATACAACAGAGAACAGACAGTCTCTCAATAAATGGTGTTTGGAAAACTGGAGAGCCACATGCAAAAGAATGAAAGTAAACCATTACCTCAGGTCATACACAAAAACAAACTCAAAATGGATCAAAGACTTGAAGATAAGCCCTGAAACCATAAAACTCCTGGAAGATAATCTAGGTAGTACACTCTTTGACATTGAACTTAAAAGGATCTTTTTGAACACCATGTCTTCTCAGACAAGGGAAACAAAAGAAAAAATAAACAAGTGGGACTTCATCAGACTAAAGAGCTTCTGCAAGGCAAAAGAAACTAGAATCAAAACAAAGAGACAACCCACCAATTAGGAGAAAATATTTGCTAATCATATAACCAACGAGGGGTTAATCTCCAAAATACATAATAAACTCACACAACTGAACAACAACAAAACAAAAAACCTGATGAAAAAATGGGCAGAGGATAGGAACAGACATTTTTCCAAAGAAGTTATACAGATGGCCAATAGGCATGTGAAAAGATGCTCAACATCATTAATCATTAGGGAAATGCAAATCAAAACTACACTATCACCTTACACCTGTTAAAATGGTTATAATCACTAAGACTAAAAACAGCAAATGTTGGAGAGGTATGGAGAAAAGGGAACCCTCATACACTGCTAGTGGGAATGCAAACTGATGCAGCCACTATGGAAAACAGTATAGAGATTCCTCAAAAAAGTAAAAATAGAACGACCATAGACCTGGCTATCCCACTTCTGGGTATCTACCCAAACAACTTGAAATCAACCATGCAAAGAAACATATGTACCCCCATGTTCATTGCAGCACTATTCACAATAGCCAAGACACGGAAACAATCCAAGTGCCGATCGACTGATGATTGGATAAAGAAAATGTGGTATATATACACAATGGAATACTACTCAGCCATAAAAAAGACAAAATCATCCCATTTGCAACAATATGGATGGACCTGGAGGATATTATGCCAAGCAAAATAAGCCAGACTGAGAAACACAAACACCATATGATTTCACTCATATGTGGAATATAAATAAACACGTGGACAAAGACAACAGTTCAGTGGTGACCAGGGGAAGAGGGGTGGGGGGTGGGCATAGGGGGTGAAGAGGAGCGTTTATGTGGTGACAGACAAGAAATAATGTACAACTGAAATTTCACAATGATGTAAACTACTATTACTGAATAAAAAAATTAACTAACAATAGTCAGGCAAATTGGAACTTTCCAATTTCACTAATTCCAATAATGCCTTACAAATTTCTGAATGCACAACAAGTTAAAAAAAATTGAGGGGCAGGGGAGGTATAGAAAACTAAGCTCCTACCTAGTACACTTAGCTCTATGGAAGTTATCAGATTGTCAAATCTTAGAAAATAAAATGTAATTTTATCATGAAAAACTGATGTGCTTACTGGAGCTATAGACATCATTTTATCAAGTGGCAAGATAATGATAACCACAGGCAGACTTTATGATGACTCACCCTCTGTTTGAAGAGTAATGGTTTGCAAAGACTCCTTTTGAACACTCTCTATTTTATTAGTATAAATTGAATGTGGTTTTTCCTTATGAACCCAATCTGCCAAAAAACAAATCTATGATTTTTCTCACTGCTTTTTTATTTAACCCAAGGACACTTAATGTCATCATTCTGGCCCTACACATACATAATATGGTTGAAGGTAGGAACCTGCCAATTTTTTTCCTATTAACCACTTATTTCATTCACCATAGCCTTATCTGTGAATCAGTGACGAGATGTAGCTCATCTGTCAGTGCCTTGTGCAATAATTCTTTCCTACCTCTATGTGAGAAAACTGGAGTTTTAAAAATTTATCCCTTCATAACTATAATGAATTTCTAAGCTCTTTCAATAGTTGTATCTAAATCTTAACTTTTAAGTACTTATTTTTATCATGTAAAATAATTCTTTCTTTGAAATCTATGGTTAAAGGATCTTATTCTGGTTACAATACATATTTTAAATTTTATTTAATGTATAGATCTCCAAGCAGAAAATAAAAGGATATATTTTTATTAGCAAAGAACAAACAAGTAGAATGAAAATTAGTCTTCCAGCTGTCATATCCATTGAATGCTTCTTGGAAAAACATAAAGAGCCTAGGTTGATTATTGACTTTTCTTTCTGATCACTTCAATACAATTTATTTAGAAATTCACTTATATCTATCTGTCAAACTCAAGCTTTAAAAGCTTAACTTAATATCTCTTCCACTGCTCATTCCTGTTGGTCATTTTCCTTTTAATCACATTTGCATTCTCTCTGTTCTCTTTTCTTTTAGTTCATTACGGTTTTTGTCTTTCCCCCCTCCTCTCTCCCTCCCTCCCTTCTTTCCTTCCTCTCTTTCTCTCTCCACCCCCCTCACCTCTCTCTCTCTCTCTCTCACACACACACACACACACACACACACACACACCAGTCAGCCTCTAACACCTCTTAGTCCAGCCACAAACATCTCTACCATCAGTCATCTCTTTTCCACGTTAACTGCCACAACATGGTTTGGGTCTTCAGCGACTCTTAAGTGGCAAAGCATAATAACCATTAACTGATTTCCTTTTCTTATCTAGTTGTTTTTAGCCTTTGAAGAGTTTCAGATTCTTTTGAAAATCTAATGATAGTTTTAGATCCTCTTGCTAGAAAAAGCACATAAAAAAATTCACCATACAGAGTCTGATGATTAGCAGGGTTATAGAAGCCAGATTATAGGTACTAGTTTGAAAATTTGCTCTTGTTTCTCCCACTTCCAATCTACCTCTACCCCACTGCCACTTTATTTATTTACTTATTTATTTAGTAATTTTCTTGTTGCAATTTTTTTTTTTCTGGGAAAGATTCGCCGTGAGTTAACATCTGTTGCCAATCTTCCTCTCCGTTTTTTTTTTCCTCCCCAAAGCCCCAGTACATAGTTGTATATTCTGGATGTAAGTGCTTCTACTTCTTCTATATGAGCCACTGCCACAGCATGGCTACTGACAGACGAGTGGTATGGTTCTGCAACTGGGAACTGAACCCAGGCTGCCGAAGTGGAGTGCACTGACCTTTAACCACTAAACCATCAGGGCTGGCACCCCACTGCCACTTTAATCCTCCTAATGTATTGGTGAATCATATTAATTTCCTCAAAATACTTGTTCAACCCCACTATTTTGTTGAATTAAATCTAAATCTTTATTCTGTACTTAAAATTCTATAGGCCACAGCTTTAACTCTGGTGAGACTCACCATTACTTCACTCTGTAGAGCCTATAATCTAGTCCAAATTGATATTCACCAAATTAGCTCCCATGCTGTCCTTCCTTTGCTGATTTGTCCTGCCTAAATGCTCTCTACATCAATTAAAATATACCAATGCCTAGGTCCCAAACCAAGAGATTCCAAATTAGTCAGTTTGGGGCACAGCAGGGGCATCAGGGGTTTTAAAGCTTTCCAGGTGTCTCTAATGTGTAGTAAAGTTTGAAAACCACTGATGCAGATAATCCATCTAATCCCTCAGTTCTTTCTCCATTTTAATAATCTTCCTTCAGCCTCAACTCAGAAGATAACACAGGAAAATATTTTTATAACCAAATGAAAGGCAATGCTTTCTTAAATAGGACACAAAAAAGCACCAGCTATAAAGGAAAAGATTGTTAAATTAGACTTGATTTAGATGAAAAACTTACGTTCATCAAAAGACACAAAACCGGAAGAAGATATTTATAATATATTTATCTGGCAAAGCATTCATATCCATAATCTATTAAGAATTCCTGCAAATTAGTGAGAAAGTGGCAGGAAAAATATTTTAATGTGCAAAAGGCTTGAACAGGCATTTTATTGATAATAGTATACTTATCTAAGTGACCAATGATAACATAAAGTGCTGGTCAAAATCATGTCATAACGGGCATGCAAATACAAACTACAATAAGATACCACTACTCATTGAGAAGATTGAGGAAGTAGGTTGACCACACAGAATGGCAGTGAGCAGGTTCATGACTGGAATTCTCTTACACTGCTCATACACATGTAAAACCACTTTGGAAAACTATTCAGCAGTATCTATTAAAGCTGAACATAGCTGAATACATACATCCTTATGACCAGTTAGCAATTCTACCTTTAGGTATCATCCCCAAAATGATGTTCACACACACAAGACAGATAAATACACTATTATTCAAGGTAGGCAAAAAGTGGTAAACATACCAAATTTCAACATACACTAATTAGACAAATAAATTGCCATGTGTTCATGTAATGGAATACTACACAGCAATTTAAAATAACAAATTACTGCTAATGAAACAACATGGACAAATTTCTCATACATAATGCTGAGTGAAAGAAGCCAGAAAAAACAGTGCACTCTGTCTGGTTTTATTTACAAAGATTTAAACTGGCCAAATTAAACCATGGTGGTGGAAGCCAGCATAGTAGTGACTGTTGGATGGAGAGATTGAGGTAATGACTGAGAAGGACATGAGAAAGTCTTCCGGGATGCTGGATAGTGTTCTATATCTTGATTTGGGTAATGGTTGCACAAGTGTGTTCACTTTGAAAAAAATTAACTAAGCTATACACTTAACTGGCTTTATGGTATACAACATATTTCAATACAATGTTTTTAAAAGTTAAGAAGATCTATATGTATTTACATGTCACATGGGTAGAGCTTTAAGACGTATTACCATATAAAGAAGGGCACACTTCATGTAAAAAAACACAGTTTGGAAAATCTTGGGTCATACTAAACTGGTGGACACTGATGTATTTTTTATGGATATTCAATAGCTGATTGTCATGTTATAAAGGGCCCATATTTGGTAATAATGACACCCATGCCACACTGATTCTGTCATATTGAATAATGAGAACCATAGCCATGAGTGCTGAGACAGGAGTTGAAGTAGGAAGATGTAAACCCTTCCTACAGAGGAGGGATACATGATGAATATTACCCATTCTCCCATAGTCAGAGGTAAGAGTAGCCTGCAACAACTGGCTTACTCTCATAGAGGAGATTTCAGTTTGAGGGCGCCATCTTTGTGCAATAAACCTTCTTTGTCTATTCATTGTTGATGGGTACTTAGGTTGTTTCAAAGTCTTGGCTATTGTAAATAGTGCTGCAATGAACATCAGGGTACATATATCTTTGAAAATTACTGTTTTCATGTTCTTTGGATAAACACCCAGAAGTGGAACAGCTGGATCATATAGTAGTTCTAGTCTTAATTTTTTGAGGAATCTCCATACTGTTTTCCATAGTGGCTGCACCAGTTTACATTCCCACCAGCCCTGTATGAGGGTTCCCTTTTCTCCACATCCTCTTCAACATTTGTTATTTCCTAATAATATTATTTCTTAATAATAGCCATTCTGAGAAGTGTGAGGTGATATCTCATATCTCATTGATTTGCATTTCTCTAATAATTAGTGATGTTGAATATCTTTTCATGTGCCTGTTGGTCATCAGTATATCTTCTTTGGAAAAATGTCCATTTAGATCCTCTGCCCATTTTTCAATTGGGTTTTTTTTTGTTGCTAGGTTGTATGAGTTCTTTATACATTTTGAATATTAACCCTTATTGGATATATGACTTGAAAATATCTTCTCCAAGTTGTTAGGTTGTCTTATCATTTTGCTGATGATTTCCTTTGCTGTGCAGAAGCTTTTTAGTTTGATGTAGTCCCATTTGTTTATTTTTTTCTTTCATTTCGCATGCCTGAGGAGACATGGTATTCACAAAGATACTGCTAAGGCCAATGTCGAAGAGCATGCTGCCTAGGTTTTCTTCTAGGAGTTTTATAGTTTCAGGTTTTACACTGAACTCTTTAATCCATTTTGAGCTAATTTTTGTATATGGTGTAAGATGATGGTCTACTTTCATTATTTTGCATGTTGCTGTCCAGTTTTCCCAACAAAATTTTTTGAAGAGACTTTCCTTTCTCCATGTGTGAACGTTCTTGGCTCCCTTGTCGAAAATTACCTGTCCGTAGATGTGCAGTTTTATTTCTGGACTCTCAGTTCTGTTCCATTGATCTGTGTGTCTGTTTGGTCCTTCTTTATACTTTCTGTCTCTTCATTGACATTCTCATTTTTTAAATACATTTTCTTGATTTTGTTCAGTTGTCTATCTGTGTTCTCTGAAAGATCATTGACCTCCTTTAAGACAACTATTTTGAAATCTTTGTCAGGTAATTTGTAGGTTTCCATTTCGTCAGATTTATTTTGTTCCTTTGATTGGACCATATTTCCCTGTTTCTTTGTGTCTCTGTGGTTTTTATTTGGTTTTTGTTTGTTTGTTTATTTTTGCTTTGTTTTTGAATTAGAAAACACAGCACTTCTTTCAGTCTTCATGGACAGACTTTGTATAGGGGACGAATTCAGGAATTAACCCAGCTAGAGATGCTAGAGGCCTCTGAAACCTTTTTTCACAGGGATGCCACTTCTCTGGGCTTGAACATGTAATTTCCCAATTAGAGAGATTTGCTAGTTTCTTTTCTTAGGAGCTCATAATCTTGCTCCCTCTGGTATCTTTCTGCAACACTGCAGGTTCTGTGGTGTTGTAGCAGCCAATCACCCAAATCCCTTTTGTTCTTGGCAACTCCCAGGCATCTAAAGTATCCT
Source organism: Equus quagga (assembly GCF_021613505.1). Lineage (NCBI taxonomy): Eukaryota > Metazoa > Chordata > Mammalia > Perissodactyla > Equidae > Equus > Equus quagga. Next base: position 70,046,775 of record NC_060274.1, read on the forward strand.
GGTTCCCTGCCAAGGTTCCAAGTCAGACCAGACAGAAACCAGTCCTTTGGACAGCCCTTCATAAAGCTGGATGAATGCTCCGCTCTTCTCCCTTCCTCCCAAGGAACCATGAGTTGGGTGCATTATTCTAATAGCACCAAGCCACACTGGCCTCTCTCTATGGCACTGAAGGTTCTCTGGTGTGAGAGCAAACTACCCGCATTCTCTCCTACTTTCAGCAGTCCCCAGTCATCCAAACTATGCTGCTTCCAACCATACCAAGTGTTCCCAGTTAGAGGAGAAAAGAAACAAGTCCTCCAGGCAGCTTTCTGAAAATCTTGCACATTGGACACATGTTCCACTCTTCTCTTTCTCCTCAGGGAGAAGCCATGAGCTGCAGTTATCTCCAACAGCGCTAAGCTGTGCTGGCTCGGGAGTGAGGCACTCGGGAGTAAAGTGAAATGGCTTTCATTCATTTCAGTGTGGCTGTTTTCAACTTTTCCCCAACTGCCTGGGGCACTGCAACTTCTTAACCGGCTTCTGGAGTTCCCATACAGATATTTTCTTCTATATATTGTTATTAAGTCAGTGTCTCTGTGGGTAGACAAGGGTTGGGTCTTCCTATTCTGCCATCTTGCTCTTATAGTCATTGATTTTTGCTCTGATCTTGATTATTTCCTTTTCCTACTTACTTTGGTGTTATTTTGCCCTTCTTTTTGTTTCTTATAGTGGATACTGAAGTCATTGATTTGAGACCTTTCTTCTTTCCCAGTATAGGTATTTGGTGTTATAAATTTCCCCTTCAATACTGCTTTAGTAACATCATACAAATTCCGATACATTGAATCTTCATTTTCATTCAATTCAAAATATCTTCTGATTTCTCCTTTGATTTTTTTCTTTGACCTATATGTGATTTAGAAGTATGTTATTTAATTTTTAAGTTTTGGAGGATTTTGCCAGAAAGCATTCTGTTAGTGATTTCTAACTTAATCCCACTGTGGTCAGTAACATACATTGAATGATTTGAATCCCTTTAAATTTTTTGAAATTTGTTTTATGGCCCAATGCAGTCCATCTTGTGAATGTTTTGTATGTACTTCGAAAGAACATTTGTTTTGGGGTTTTATAAATGTCAGTTAGGTCAAGTCAATTGATAGAGTTGTTAAAATCTTCTATTTCCTTACTCATTTCTTTTTCCTGTTCTATCCAGTATTTACAGAGGGTTATTGAAATCTCTGACTATAACTGCGGGTTACACTATTTCTTCTTATTGTTCTAGTAGTTCCTGCCTCATGTATTTTCAAGCTCTGTTATTAAGTGTATAAATTTTGATAAATTTATCCCTTTATCACTACAAAATAAACTTATTTATCCCTGGGAATACTCTTTCCTCTGAAAGCTACTTTGTCTGATATCAATATAATCACTCAGATTTTATTTTATAAAGTGTTAGGATGGTAAATATTCCTCCATCCTTTTACTTTTAACTTGCTTGTGTCTATGTCTATGTATTTGAAATTTGTTTCTTGTAGGTAGCATATAAGTGGTTAGCACTTTTTATACAATTTGACAATCTCTATATTTTAATTAGAGATTCTACATCATTTAAATTTAATCTATTCTTGTCATTTAGTTATCTTGCCATTTTTTTAAATCTCTCTCTTTTCCTTGTTCCCCTTTTCGACTCACTGCAGTTTTTTAGATTCATGAATATTTCTATCATTTCATCTCCTCTGTTGGCTTTTCAGCTCTAACTCTTCGCCTTGTCATTTTAATGGTTGTTTTAGGATTTACAAGATACATATTTAACTTATCACAATCTTCCTTTAAGTGATAAGGTACCACTACACATATAGCATAAGCACCTTAAAACAGTATACCTCCGTTTTTTCCCCTCAATATTTGTGCTACTGTTGTTATCCATTTAACTTTATATATACCATAAAGCTTACATTGCATTGTTATTATTTTTGTTTAAACATTTATCTTTTAGAGAGTTAAATAATCAGAAAAAAACTTAAAACTTTACCTAACTAGTTACTATTTCCTGTGCACTTCATTCCTTTGTGTAGATCCATATTTCCATCTGGTATCATTTTCTTTCTGCCTAAATAAATTTCTTTAACCTATCTTATAGTTCAAGCCTGAAGTTTATAGATTCTTTCACTTTTTGTATGTCTGACAAAGTCTTTATTTAGCCTTTGTTTTGAAAGCAATTTTTCATGGGTATTGAATTCTAGGTTGATATTATTTCTTTCAGTTCTTTAAAATTGTGCTCCACTGAATTATTTATGATATAAATATGCTGTCATCCTTATTTTTGCAACTCTGTATGTAATGTTTCTCTTTTTTTCTATTTTTAACATTTTTTACTTAACACTAGTTTTAAGCAATTTGATTATGATGTACCTTGGTGTAGCTTTTTCATCTTTCTTATTTTATTATTTTGGAGATTTGTTAAGCTTGTTGGATTTGTGGATTTATAGCTGTCATCAAACTTGGAAAACTTCTGACTTTTATCTGGTTAAATATTTTTGTCCACTCCCTCTTCTATTCTCTGTACTCTAATTCTATAGAATTAGATATATTAGGTTGCTTAAATTTGTCCCATAACTCACTGATGCTCTGTTTACTTTTTTATTCTTTATCTTTTCTTCTGGGTTTCATTTTGGATAGTTTTTATTGCTGTATTTTCAACTTTACTAATCTTTTCTTCTGCAATGTGTTATCTGCCATTAAGCTTATCCAGTGTATTTTTCATCTCACACATTGTAATGTTCATCTTTAGAACTTATATCTGGGTCTTTTTTATATCTTCTCTGTCTCCACTTAACTTTGATCTTATGAGAATACATTTACAATAACTGTTTTAAAGTCCTTGATCTCTGGATCAGTTTTGATTACTTGATTTATCTCATCAGTAAGAGTCCTATTTTCCCACTCTTTTTTGCATAGCTGGTAAGTTTTGATTGGTTACTAGACATTGTGAATTTTAACTTGTTGCATGGTAAAAATTTTTTTATCCATGTAAATATTCTTAAGCAATTTGGCAGGGGTGGGGGAGGTCCAGTTAAATTACTTGGAAACAATGCTACCTTTTCTGTTTTTGCTTGTAACATTTGTTTTGTGGCAACAATGTAGTATCTGGTGTAGGGTCAACTGATCTCCGTTACTGAGGAAAGATCCTTCTCTGTCCTCTTCCCAATGCCCTGTGACACTTGAGATTTTTCAGTGTGTTTGATGGGTGCTCTTCCTGGCCCTGTGTGAGCATTGAGCATTGTTACCTTTTGGAAGCTTATTTCCCCAGCCTTGCATCCTCATACACATGGGCTGATTGGTAATCTGCCAAATACTCAATGGAGGATACCCTGAAGATCTCTGGAATTTTCTCTCTGTGTAGCTGTGTGCTCTCTAGTAATATATTCTGTGAACTCTAGCTGCCTTAACTCATTGGCCTCTCATTTCCACCTCCTTGAATCACTGTACCTACTGAACTCCACCTAGGTCCTCTTTCCTGTGTTGTGGTCTGAAAATTCTCTCAAGGGATCTTCATCTTAATTGCCTGATGTCCATTGTCTTGAAAACCATTGCTACACATATTTGTTTGTTTGTTTCCTTCAGACAAGAGGATAAATCCAATCTCTGTCACTCCAACATGACCCAAAGCCAAAGTTCACCAAAATGTTTTTTTCTCAAGACATTTTAGTTTTTAGCATTGAGTGGGTTGTTCTAAATACCACAATGTCTGTATTAACAGAGACTCTTAAAATTTTTTACCCTTTGCTATATCTATACTTAACGTTAATAATTATTTTCCAACATCTTCTTTGTGCCCATAATGATTCTTATCCAGGGAAGAGGTACTTTACTCACAATTATATCACAGCCAAATGAAATAATAAAAGGATTTACAAATAAAGCAAATTATCCTTTATGACCTCAGAGATAAGCAAAGAGTAAGATTATATATGTTAACATATAAAAAATTAATTTAAATCTGTTTATTATGATGACCAGCCAATAATGGTCCCTCGAAGCAATGTCATAGATCTTTGGTGATGATATAGCCTATAGAACTCTCTCTTTTATTATATGATTTGACATTGAAATTCTACTAAAAATATTATTTAGTGTCTTTACTTCAAACTATGGTGGATAATTTTTCTATTTCATTTTTTTCTAATTAATGTATTGAAAATAAATATGAAGTAAATATATTTCCAATGTCTTAACACTTCTGAACTATTTTTGGTCTCACACATGGATCTTTAAAAATATTTTATAAGGGCCGGCCCTGTGGCCAAGTGTTTAAGTTCACGAGCTCCACTTCGGCAGCCCAGGGTTTCGCTCGTTTGGATCCTTGGCGGGGACATGGCACCGCTCATCAGGGCAGGCTGAGGTGGCGTCCCACGCGCCACAAGTAGCAGGACCCACAACTAAAATATACAACTATGTACTGGGGGGATTTGGGGAGAAAAAGCAGAAAGAAAACAAAAAGAAGATTGGCAAGAGTTGTTAGCTCAGGTGCCAATCTTTAAAAAAAAACAATTATAAGAAGAAATAGTATTTTCTGCCACTTCCCTTGCTCAGCTTATAAATATATTTACTTACCTGAAAGAAATCAATGCTCAAAGTTAAAAGCTAGTAGTGGGCTTTCTTTTTTAATATTAATATCATAATTCAATAAACAGCTATCAAATGTACAATTTAATGACTTCAGGCAATCCTTCTGTCCTAAGATTTTAATATGCACAATATTATTTTTCAGAGCTTGTGAGTTGCGTGCATGTGTGTGTGTTATATAATTTGGATTATTTAAATGCATATTAAAATTTTGCAAATGCACTTCGGGGTGGCTGTCTGGATTCACAATAATATCCCCATTCTGTGCTATGCTCTCTTTTTTTTGATTACCTGGGATAGGCAGGAAATGAAGAAGGCCCAATCATAATGCAACCACTCTCTATCATGTCAGACCATGAATATTAATCCAGGTTATGTTTAAAATGTGGAAAAGGAAGGTTCTTGCTCTTCTTTCTTTCAAAACTGTAAGGATGTAAGAAAAGTGCTATCGTATGTCATGGCTTTGGTTTTCTGAAGAAAGCCATGTGTGAGAAGGGAAATGATACCAGAAGATACATTGAAAGAATGTCCTGGTGTTCACCACAGCTTCCAACTGGCAGTCACCTTCAGATACATCCACGTCCTTAGCAGTTCAGTTACATTAGTCAATGAATCCCCTCTTATACTTAAGAATTTGAGTTGGGTGTCTACCACTTGTGGTCAAAAACTGTCCTTAAATATTGGTATTAAAATATTGAAATATATTTTTAGAAGAATATCTGACTGGAATTTTAAGAATTCCATTTATTTCATTTTAATGATAGCTAATATAAAAATAGAATATATGACTGTAGATATCAGGTCATTTACTTATGAGACTAAATTGGATTCTCAGTTAATAATAAAATCACATGTAACAAACAATTCTAATATTAAATATCATCATAATCTTTATTTCTTTTGGTAATGTTTAGATAAGGAAAATAATTCACATTATCTTCCATTATTTTCCAAGTTCATGTCCTTAAAATAAAAAATGTTAACATGAGTTTAATATTCAACCAAAGTTGCTTGACTCAATATGAGTATAACTAGGCAGTAAAATTTTCGGTAGTAATAAAAATCGTCATGGTTCACAAATAACAGAACTTTTTTCTTAGATAAAATAGAGATCATGCAAAAGGAAATGGAAAGATGAGACACAATAGCATAACTGAGGCCAGGATTCAAATATGAAATGTAAAAGAGAGCCTGAGAAATCTGGTTAATCCTGGATTTAATACCATATCAGGAGCTCAAAATATGTTTATAAAGCAAAAACATTTTTTTTGCAGTTTTCATTTTTTCTTCTCTAAGATTATCAGTAATTAATAATGATAGGTACGGCCTATTTATTCCACATTTTTATCATTTTCTCTCATAATACAGCCATCTTCTGTGAGTAAATGGAAAGAAAAACTAACCTATAGCTATTGATTTTAAAGCACTGTGCAAGGTCCTGCAGGCAGCATTGTACAGACCAGTGATTTCAACACTCCCTAATGTTTCCTTTGAAAGTGTCTACGCTATGAATAATATGATTTAAAGATTTTTATATCCTCTAATTGGCAGAATTTTGTTAAAACAAATTTTAACAGGTTAGGAAGGAGGAAGTGTGGAGAGTTGAGGAAAAAAAGATGACTCATACTCTCAATATATCCCACAATTTCCACCTCCAAATAGTTCCCATATATGAAACTCCTTAAATTATATTGTAACACTTCCCTCTGGAGTCTGGACCTGCAGTTTGAGAAACACTGGCATTGATATATGAAATACACAGATAACACAAAAAACTCATTTTACCAGCTAGTTTCACCTTCTGCCCCATCAATCATATTACAAAATCTGTCAACAGGAAGTAAATTGCCTGACTTAAATTTCACTCCCCCTCCCTTCATATGGTCACTTTAGAGGAAGAGTTAATGGCCAATATAAATGTCAAAAGTAAACAGGAACAAAGATATGAAGACACTATTCTAGTTAATTAGCCTCTACATAATAATATTAAACTATATTGCAAAGCTTGTATTGAAAGAAAAAATGGAAAGCCTTCTTGACCTTGTTTTATTATGTTTTGAAGAAGACTTAACATCATTCTCCAATATCAGTGTTTCTCTTTCACCTTCTTTTTGCTTTTCCATTCTGCAGCTCTTAAGCCAATTGTTTCATCCAACTTTCTCCTGTCTTTACCTCACCTACTACCCTGACAAAGCTCAACATGACAAAGGATACAAATAAACTTGGAGGAAAATATTTTAGGCAGATGAAACTATATAGTAAATTCTAAATTACTGTATTTCTCAGTTGGCTAACAAATATTTATTGTGTGCCTACTATTAAGCATTAGTAGGAAAGGTTTAGGAAACCTTAGGAAAGGTTTACCTGCATAGCAATACTCATATTGTGATTTGAAGGAAGACCACCATTCAGATCAGGTGAAAAGAAGAAGCAGAACATTTCAGAAGGAATAACTGTATGTGGGGGGGCTGGCTCCAAAATCTGTTTTTAAAAAGGATATACATTGGCTGCTGTGCGGAGAATGAAGATAAGGCAGGAGTATGGTTGTAATGACTGCAGCCTCCTTGGGGATACTAACAATGAACACAGACAGAAGTGAAAATATTCGAGTTATTTAGGTAGTGGGATGTACCAAATTGGGAAGTAGGACTAGAGAAGTGTCTAGAATTATGCTTATATTTTTGGATTAACTATATGATGGACAGTAGAGAGTTTTACTGAACTTCAGAAAACTGGAAGGCAAGTTTCTCAGATGAGAAAAAATACATATCTCTTAGGATCACAAACGTGACCTAAAACTAAACTGCTAGCTGAACACTAAATATTTAATTATCAAGAATTTTAATCGCCCTTCTTTGGGATTATAAGGGTTCTGGGTAGATGATTTAGATTGCCCATTTCTTACTAAAACTTTCCCAACTTTGTATGAACATCTAATGCATCTAAAGTAAAATATCAGAATTCTTTGAAAATCTGTATGTGCTCAGTAACTTACTTCTCATACAGACAAAAAACCTATGTTAAAGGAAGGGCTGAACAAGTATATCTTACTTCTTGCTGTATTTATAATTATAAGAGAAATTTCTAGTGGTGGAAATAATATCATCAGGAAACAATAAGAGCTTTAAGCCATTTTTTCTCATCTATCTCTTCTGCCTCTGACTGCCACTGTGATTTTCAGTTTGGGCTTATAATTCTGTGTTGTCTACACAAGAGGCTGGAACTTACATCTTTCCCAGACACATAAACCCAAAGGGTGCCAGCTGCTCACCCAAAACTGCTCTGAATATCCTTTCTATAAAGCAAAGCCCAGGGGCCGCCCCGTAGCCGAGTGGTTAAGTTCACACACTCTGCTTTGGCGGCCCAGGGTTTCATCAGTTCGGATCCTGGGCACGGACATGGCACTACTCATCAGGCCATGCTGAGGCAGCATCCCACATGCCACAGCTAGAAGGACCCACAACTAAAACATACAACTATGTACTGGGGGGGATTTGGGGAGAAAAAACAGGGGGAAAATCTTTTCAACAAATGGTGCTGGGAAAACTAGAAAGCCATATGTAAAAGAATGAAAATTACCATTCTTTCTTACCATTCACCAAAATAAACTCAAAATGGATCAAAGACCTAAAGGTGAGACCTGAAACCATAAGGCTTCTAGAAGAAAATGTAGACAGTACACTCTTTGACATCAGTATTAAAAGGATCTTTTCGGACACCATGTCTTCTCAGAGAAGGGAAACAATAGAAAGAATAAACAAATGGGATTTCATCAGACTAAAGAGCTTCTTCAAGGCAAATGAAAACAGGATTAAAACAAAAAAACAACCCACTAACTGGGAAAAAATATTTGCAAGTCATATATCTGACAAAGGCCTAATATCCATAATATATAAAGAACTCTCACAACTCAACAACAAAAAATCAAACAACCCGATCAAAAAATGGGCAGGAAACATGAACAGACATTTCTCCAAAGAAGATATACAGATGGCCAATAGGGACATGAAAAGATGTTCATCATTGCTGATCATCAGGGAAATGCAAATCAAAACTACACTAAGATATCACCTTACACCCATTAGAAGGGCAAAAATATCTAAAACTAATAGTAACAAATGTTGGAGAGGTTGTGGAGAAAAAGAAACCCTCATATACTGCTGGTGGGAATGCAAACTGGTGCAGCCACTATGGAAAACAGTATGGAGATTCCTCAAAAAATTAAAAATAGAACTACCATACAATCCAGCTATCCAACTACTGGGTATCTATCCAAAGAGCTTGAAGTCAGCAATTCCAAAAGTCCTATGCACCCTAATGTTCATTGCAGCATTATTTACAATAGCCAAGACATGAAAGCAACCTAAGTGCCCATCAATAGATGATTGGATAAAGAAGATGTGGTATATATATACAATGGAATACTACTCAGCCATAAAACAAAACAAAATCGTCCCATTTGCAACAACATGGATGGACTTTGAGGGAATTATGTTAAGTGAAATAAGTCCGTTAGAGAAGGACAATCTCTGTATGACTCCACTAATATGAGGAATTTAACAATGTAGACAAAGAGAACAGATTAGTGGCTACCAGGGAAAAGATGGGGTGGGGAGTGGGCACAAGAGGTGAAGGGGTACACCTACAACACGACTGACAAGCAATAACGTACAACTGAAATTTCACAAGATTGTAACCTATCATTAACTCAATAAAAATTAAAAAAAAAAAACAGGGAAAAAAAGGAGATTGGCAACAGTTGTTAGCTCAGGTGCCAATCTTAAAAAAAAGAAAAAGCAAAGCCCAGTTTTATTACCTCAAAATATTTTTTTCATAATACAACCATAGATTTCGGTTCAGTAAGCCAAAAATCAATCATTCATTCAAGTTTAGTATAACACCTATTTTGAGCAAAGCAGTCTGCTAAGTGTTGAACTGAAACATACAAACATTAACATACTCTACCTCACAATGACTGAAATCTTGTTGAATTGATAGCAGAGTGCTTGATGTAATTTTGGGAAATCTAAACAAGTATAAAATTATTAGTATCAAGTTTTAAGTTACCTTACCAATATGTTATCATTAAACATTTCTAATATAGGCCTTCAAGAATCCTACTGGCTTGCACAGTTGTCTTTTCTAGTAATAAAGGGGAAAATCATAAGATAAAGTCTAAGAGAAGAGATCTTAGCATCTTAATATAGTAATAACATTGAAAGCTTACATTAACTAATTTGACACACAGCCTGATCTCAAAATATTTTTACATTCAAATACTTATAAGCTAATCAATTATCTATCAGTTACACTTAGAATGTCTCCTCACCACCATCACCTTCACTCCCTGCCAGGCTTGAGTTATCATTAGAGTTAAGGTGCATGTTAACATTAACAACTGTGAGGAAGAGATATATTATTAACATTTCTCCTAAATTTGAATACCACTCTGCCTTGCCTAAGGTTTAACAGTTGTTTTCCAGTGATTATCCAATTCTATTCAGAATTTAGGAGAATTGCACTAAATTTCCATAAATATTATAAAAAATGTCATCTTTTCAAAATTAAATAAAAATGGGATAAAATCTGAGGTTGCATTCAGGAATCAACTATGCCTTATTGCTTCTGTGATGTATTTCCTGGCCTACTGTTTGCTATTAATTTGAATTATGCATAATTTATAATGCTAAATGAGCTTCTGGTTTAATATGACAAATTTGGCACAAATATTTACCTGTTCTTACTCCTAAGTTTATAAAACCTTACAGATTTTATAAAAGCATAGAATGCCAGAACAAAAAAACACCCCAGAATCTTGAGGAAAAATTTAAAAAGCTATACAAGAAAGTCATAGTCCAAGTATGAAGTGAAGTGTTCAAATCAGAATAAGAAGCCAGTAGGCTCAAGGAAGAATAATGGAATGGGTACCAAGAAATGGAAAGAATGAACAAATGAGATGCTGAAAATAACAAAAATATGGTGAGGAAGGGAAACATTTTTTCTAAAAAAAAAAGACATTAAGAAATTCTAGAGAAAATAAAGATGCATAAGAAGAGTGTGGGAAAAAATTAAAACGATGTGATTCTGAGAAATCAGCAAATGGTGTATACTATTTCTTTATACATTTCATTGGCCATAACTCAGTTGTGGCAAGCTACAGTGACAACTAGAAACTTAGATTAGCTGTATTAAAAAAAAGTTTGGGGACAGCCTGGTGCCGTAGTGGTTGAGTTTGCATGCTCTGCTTCAGTGGCCCAGGGTTCACTCATCCAGCCATCCTGTGGTGGCATCCCACATACAAAGTGGAGGAAGACTGCCACAGATATCAGCTCGGTGACAATCTGCCTCAAGCAAAGGGAGGAAGATTGGCAACGGATGCTATCTCAGGGAAAATCTTCCTTACCAAAAAGAAAAAAGTTTGATGAGTATGTAGCTCATATTTGACATAGCTAATGTAGAATAGTAACAGTTTAAACTCATTTTTTATTCCCTCATTCACAGATATGATCTTTTAACTCCCCACTTTGCAAGATGACAGTATTACCATTTTCCCACCTCCCCTCACTCTGTCATCCAGTTTCTGCCACCTGTACATGATATTTTTATTGCAAGGTTGGTAATATTTACATTCTCTTCAATAATAATAGTAAAACGTGCTGTCTTTTGAATATTGGTTAATTATAAAGTTTTATAGTCCATAATAGCAATTATATCATTATAACTATATAAATATTGTTCACTACAGAGCCACATTACGTTCTATTATTATATTCTTCAGTTCTATTTGCACTTCACAGGGGAGAATGTTTAAAGGATTTTCTTATCTAACTCTTTAATCAATCTGAACAATAAAGAGAATGTACACATCAATAAATAAGTTGATAGACAGACAAACAGACACTCAGGTCTTTTTATAACAAAAGATTTAACATTCTTGCCATCAGGGTCCCAGGAGAAGAAAAAAATGATGGGCTGGAAAAGTTGTGAAAGAAATCATGGCTAAATACTTTCCAAATATGGCAAGGGATATAACTTTTTATATTCAAGAAGCTGAGTGCAAACCAAAAACAGGATAAACCCAAAGAATCAATGCCAATACACATCATAATGAAAGTCTGGAAACTAAAGGCAACAAAAAAAATCTTGGAAACAACCAGAGAAAAAGAATACCTTACCATAGAGGACAGAAGGGAGTTGTACAACATGTTTCAAGTGCAAAAAACAAAAACCTGTCAACCTAGAGTCCTACACACGATGAAAATATTCTTCAACAATAAAGGGAATTCAAGATATCACCTGATGAAAGAAAGCTAAGAAAATTTGTTGCTAAGGAGCACAGTAAGCAAAATTATGGGTAAATCATATAGACTTTCTTTCTCCTGAGTTTTTAAAATTATGACTGATGGTGAAAGAAAAAATTCTAACACTGATATGTTTTTAAATATTTGTAGAGAATATTTTTAAAAACTATAAATGGGAAAGGATAAAGGGAGATATTTCTACACTTAATCAAACTGTGAAAGATGACTGTGATATATATCATAGTAAAGACATAGATATGGATATATAGACATAATACAAATATATAAATATAATACAAACACATGTACACATATATAATGTAACAGATAGAGCAAAGACTAAAAAGCCATACAGAAAGATACACTCAAAATGATATAGATAAATCTAAATGATAATCTAAAAATGCAAATAAAATATATCAAAATTTGAGGGAGACAGCTAAAGTAGTGCTGAGAGAAAAATTTCTAGCACTAAATGAGTATGTACATGTGTGTATATATATTTGTTTAGAAAATTAGAGGATTAAAAATCTTAAGGGTTATACTTTAAAATATTTTTTAATGTATCTAAGTTATGTGTATATATATGTATATGGGTTACATACATATGTATATGTATTAATACACACATAGATCAGGAGAGGTAGCTGATCTATCTAAAACATAGACACAAGCACAGAGAAATAGGCAAAATGAGGAGACAAAGGAATACGTTCCAAATAAGGGAACAGGACAAATTTTCAGAAAAAGAACTAAACAAAATGGAGATAAACAATCTGCCTGATAAAGAGTACAAACTAATATTTTATAAGGATGCCCACTGATCATAGGAGAAGGATAGATGAACACAGTGAGGACTTCAACAAAGAATTGGAAAATATAAAAAAGAACCAATCAGAACTGAAGAATCCAAGAATGGAAATGAAAAATTCACTAGAGAGAATCAACAGCAGAGTAGATGACACAGAAGAACAGATCAGTGAGCTGGATGAAAGACTAAAAGAAATGACCCAAGCTGAACAGAAAAAAGAATTAAAAAGAACAAGGACAATCTAAGGGATCCCTGGGTATCAAGCACACTAACATCCATATTATAGGTGTCCCAGAAGGGGAAGAGAGTGACAAAGGGGCAGAGAATCTACTTGAAGAAATAATAGCTGAAAACTTTCCTAACCTAAGGAAGAAAACAGAATCCAGGTACAAGAAGAGCAGAGAGCAGCAAAGAAGAAGAACCCAAAGAGGCCCACACCAATTCACATTATTATTCAAATGTCAAGAACTAAAGACAAAGAGAGAATCCTAAAAGCTGCAAGAGAAAGGCAACAAGTTACATACAAACAAAACCCCATAAGGCTATCAGTTGACTTCTCAGCAGAAACCTTACTGACTAGAAGGGAGTGGCATGACATATTTAAAGAGCTGACAGTAAAAACCCTACAGCCAAGAATACTCTACCCAGCAAGGTTATCATTCAGAATGGAAGGAGAGATAGTTTCCCAGACAAGGAAAAATTAAAGGAGATTATCACCAATAAACCAGCCTTAAGAGAGGTGCTAAAGGGACTTATTTCACTGGAAAAGAAAAGACCACAAATAAGAATAAGAAAATTATCAGAAAATAATAAAATAATAAAATCACTGGTAAAGGCAAATATACAGTAAAGGTAGCAGATCAACAACCTATGAAGGTAACATGAAGGTCAAAAGACAAAAGTACTAAAATTATCTATTTCCATGATAAGAGGTTAATGAGAGATGCACAAAAGTGGGGCTAACTATGACATCAGAAACATAAAATGTGGGAGGAGGGAAGTAAAAGAGTAGAGCTTTAAGCAAAAGGTCAAACTTAAGAGACCACAAAGTCAGTATAGATTGCTACTTATGTAGGTTATTATATATGAACCTTATGGTAATCACAAACCAGAAACCTATAATAAATAAACAAAAAATTAAGAGAAAAGAATGCAAAAATGATACTAAAGAAAGCTATCAAACCAAATGGGAAGAGAGCAAGAGAAGACAGAGAAGAACTGCTAAAAGACCCAGGAAAAAAGTAACAAACTGGAAATAAGTACATCGTTATCAATAGCTACTTCAAATGTCAATGGACTAAATTCTCCAATCAAAAGACATAGGGTGGCTAACTGGGTAAAAAAATAAGATCCACATATATGCTGCATACAAGAGACACACTTCAGACCTAAAGACACTCACAAACTGAAAGGGAAGGGATGAAACAAGATACTCCATGCAAATGGCAATTAAAAGACAGCTGGGGTAACAACACTTATATCAAAGTAGACTTCAAAACAAAAACAGAAACAAGAGACAAAGAAGGGCACTACATAATGATAGAGGGAACAACCCAGCAAGAGGATGTAACACTTGTAAATATCTATGCACCCAACATAGGACCACCTGTGTTATATATATAAAGTAATTACTAATAGACATAAAAGGAGAAACAGATAGTAACACAATAATAGTAGGGGACTTTAACACACCACTTACATCAATGGATAGATCATCCAAACAGAAGATCAATAAGATCAATAAGGAAACATTGGCCATAAATGACACATTAGACTAGATAGACTTAGTAGATATATACAGAACGTTCCTCCCCAAACCACAGAATATACATTCTTTTCAAATGCACATGGGACATTCTCCAGGATAGATCACATATTAGAGCACGAAACAAGTCTCAATAAATTTAGGAAGATTGATATAATACCAAGCATCTTTTCTGACCACAACAGTATGAAACTAGAAATCAACTAGAGGAAGAAAATTGGAAAAGCCACAAATATGTGAAGATTAAACAAAATGCTACTGCACAATGAGTGGTTCAATGGAGAAATCAAAGGAGATACCAAAAAATATCTAGAGACAAGTTGAAATGAAAATACAACATGCCAAAATTTATAGGATACAGCAAAAATGGTTCTAAGAGGGCAGTTTATAGCAATACAGGCTTACCTCAACAAACAAGAAAAATCCAAATAAACAATATAACAGTGCACCTAGAGGAACTAGAAAAACAAGAGCAAAGCCCAAAATCAGTAGAAAGAAGGAAATAATAAAAATCAGAGCAGAAATAAATGAAATAGAGACTAAAAAAAAAATAGAAAAAATCAATGAAAGCAAGAGCTGGTTCTTTGAAAAGATAAACAAAATTGACAAACCTTTAGCTGACTCACCAAGAAAAAAAGAAAGAAGGCTCAAATAAATAAAATCATAAATGAAAGAGGAGAAATTACAATGGATACCTCAGAAATACAGAAGATTATAAGAGAATAACATGAAAAGCTATGTGCCAACAAACTGGATAATCTAGAAGAAATGGATAAATTCTTAGAATCATACAACCTTCCAAAACTGAATCAAGAAGAAATAGAAAATATGAATAGACAGATCACAAGTATGAAGATTGAAATAGTAATCAACATCCTCCAAAAAACAAAAGTTCAGGACCAGATGGCTTCCCTGGTGAATTCTACCAAACACTCAAAGAAGACCTAACACCTATCCTTCTCAAACTCTTCCAAAAAATTGAAGAGCAGGGGAAGCTTCCTAATTGACTTTATGAGTCCAACATTACCCTGATACCAAAAACCAGACAAGGACAACACAAAAAAAGAATATTACAGGCCCATATCACTTATGAACACTGATGCAAAAATCCTCAGCAAAATACTAGCAAATCGAATACAACAATACATTAAAAAGGTCATATATCATGATCAAGTGGGACTTATTCCTGGGATGCAGGGATGGTTCAGCATCCACAAATCTATCAATGCGATACACCACATTAACAAAATGAAGAATAAAAATCACATGATCATCTCAATAGATGCAGAGAAAGCTTTTGACAAGATTCAGCATCCACTTATGAGAAAAACTGAATAAAATGCATATAGAAGGAAACTACCTCCACATAATAAAGGCCATATTTGACAACTCACAGCTGATATCACACTCAATGGAGAAAAACTGAATGCTAACCCTCTAAGAACAGGAACCAGACAAGAATGCCCACTTTCACCACTCTTATTTAACACAGTATTGGAAGCCCTAGCTAGAGCAATCAGACAAGAAAAAGAAATAAAAGAGATCTAAATTGTTAAGGAAGAAGTGAAACTGTCACTATTTGCAGATGACATGGTTTTACATATAGAAAACCCTAAAGAATCCACCAAAAAAATTTTAGAAATAATAAATGAATACACGTAAAGATATATGCACCCCTATATTCATTGCAGTATTATTCACAATAACCAAGACTTGGAAACAACCTAGGTGCCCATCAAGGGACAAATGGATAAAGAACATGTGGTATATATAGACAATAGAATGCTATTTAGGTATAGAAAAAAGATGAAATCTTTTCATTTGTAACAACATGGATGGACCTTGAGGGTATTATGCTAAGTGAAATAAGTCAGAGGGAGAAAGTCAAACACCACAGGATCTCACTCAACAGAAGACAAAAACAACAACAACAACAAACAAACACATAGATATAGAGATTACATTGGTGGTTACCAGAGGGGAAGGAGGTAGGGAGGAGAGCAAAAGGGGTAAAAGGGCACATGCGCACGGTGATAGATTGTAATTAGTCTTTGGGTGGTGGACATGAGGTTGTCTACACAGAAATCAAAATATAATGATGTACACCTGAAATTTATATAATGTTATAAACCAATGTTATCTCAATAAAAAAATTATATTAACAAGATACTATTTTCAAAAATCCCTTAAAAAATAAAATAAAATAAAATTTTCTACGTTAACACACACACAAAGAGAACACATCACATATTTTAAATAATTTCACATAGATAATTGCGTGTATTAGTGTCTTAAAATAGTTTAGCTTTAAACTTTAGAATAGTCTAGAATAGTCATACTTTGGAGTAGGCTATGGTTGCTGGATGTATTAGAAATGGATGCAAAGACTCTTCAAAGTTCCCACAAAAAAGGACATTTGTAAGCAAATGTGAAGAACGTTAAGGAAAACTCTGTAGAATACTTTGTCTAAAGACTGTCTTTAATCTCTGAAGTGAAGTATGAAGAGTAGGAAGCCCTTGTGGCAGGCCAAGCAGTTTAGATTGTTAATTTTCACCTGCAGTATAAATTCAATTTTCCCTCTAGGCTGAAGAATTAAAGTCCCCTAAAGGCAAAATCTCTTCAAGCCACTTACTATATTTTCTCCTTTAAGCAGAGATTGTAATTCCTTTCAGGAAAAAATCATGAGTCCAGAAAAGCAAGCCTGGGCTCCTTGTACTGATGTTTTCCTACAAAGCATAAAAACGTAAGATGGCTGATCATTGTCCAGCCACTGTTGATAAACCTGTTCTTGCCTCTGTGTCTTCAGTACATCGTTAGAAAGTATGTACAATTTGATTCAAAAGCTAGAAAACAGAGTGTGGCCAAGTGGTCATTAGTCATTAGTCCATTTCTATTTAGTCATTCCGCTTGTTCAGAAGATTGGAAGGTAAGCAAAATTAGAATCAAGCTGAAACATCCTTGCCCAAATATCGTGCAAATCTGTGGAGGAATCCCTGTGTATTCTGATGGGAAGCTCTCAAATGCATAGTTCTGTAAATTGAGATAATTTATTCTTTTTAAGATTCTGGATCAGTCTTGGAAATAGAAATAAAGAGGAAAAGATGACTATAATTTTTTTTTAAAAAAAACAGAACTAAATATTCAATCCCTTTTTTTATAGAACACATAATAAAATGTAAAAGAAACTCCAGAGTAAATGCTATAAGTATTAGAATTAGATTAGGCAGGTATCATACAAATTGAGATTATTTGAATTTAGAGACTACAATTTTTCTCCCCTTAATTACAGCAGATTCTACCACATAAAGAATGAGTAAAATAAGCAACTGGTCGTGGTAGGAATGCATTCCATCAATAACACTTGTTGGTACTATGCTTACTATTTAGATGCCTTCTCAGGAAGAGTCAATCCTACAGATTATACTTATGCCTTCTGATCAGGTTACTATGATGAACAAGTTCAAGAGAGTCCAGCAGTGACATTATATATGACTCATTTTGTAAAGAATTAGTCATGCAATTTCATATAGCATATATTTTATAACTCTGATATGAAAGTGACTTGCATATATCTAGAATCATTCAAAGCTGTATTTTTCAAAACACTAGAAAATTTACACCAATAAATCTGAATTTGCGGTAGAAAATACTTTTGATGTCTCTAAACTTTACTATTTTTCAGATAACTCACAAATAAAAGATATTAAAGTTAAAGAATTTCAAGGTAATTTATCATCTCATGCTACTGCAGTAGGGTAATTTTTAAATTAATAGACTTAGTCTAAGTTATTAATCCATTTCTATTTTGACACAAGTTTAACTGACCTTTCTTTTTATCAACTTGTAATTTTGTGTCAAAATGGCAAAATCACCAAGTGACTCAAAAATATAGAAGTGATGTGATGAGATAAATGGATACCACAAAAAAATGAGTTTTTACAGGTTTAAGAGGCCAGTGCACTCTTCTCTCACTAGGATATGAGCACTCCATGGTCAGGGATCTTCATTTGTTTTATTCATTGCTGTATCCCAAGATCCACAACAGAACCACAAAATAGATGCTTTAATCTCCATTTCATGACTAAAGTCTAAAAATCAAATAAAGTAAGCAAAGACAAAGAAAAGTCAGATAATTTTTAAATAAGGCCTCCATTTCTACATCTTTTGTCCAGATAAACCATATTAGATTTTTTTTTTTTTTTGAGGAAGATTAACCCTGAGCTAACATCTGCTGCCAATCCTCCTCTTTTTGCTGAGAAAGACTGGCCCTGAGCTAACATCTGTGCCCATCTTCCTCTCTTTATATGTGGGACGCCTACCACAGCATGGCTTGATGAGCGGTGCCATGTCCGCACCCAGGATCCGAACCAGCGAACCCCGGTCTGCCGAAGCGGAACATGTGCACGTAACTGCTGAGCCACTGGGCCGGCCCCTACTGTGTTCTCTTATATTCTATAAAATGTGTATTTATGCAGGAAAATTGGATTATAGTTTTCCACAGAAAAAGCTAATGTAGGGGGCCAGCCCAGTGGTGCGGCGGTTAAGTGCACACATTCCACTTTTCTGTGGCCTGGGATCCGCCAGTTCGGATCCCGGGTGTGGACATGGCACCACTTGGCAAGCCATGCTGTGGTAGGCATCCCATGTATAAAGTAGAGGAAGATGGGCATGGATGTTAGCTCAGGGCCAGTCTTCCTCAGCAAAAAGAGGAGGATTGGCAGTAGTTAGCTCAGGGCTAATTTTCCTAAAAAAAAGAAAAAAGAAAAAGCTAATGGAACTTTCAGAGGTTTTTTTTTGTCTAAACTAGAATAATTTATTTTATCTTGGACTGTTTTTCAGTGAGAAAAAAATCTTCTGTGTTCTTGTACACCTTGATTTGAATGTGCAATAGAAACACATCTTAATGCTAATATGAGTCAAGGATAACAAGGCTTAGAGTGAAAGAGATATACTAAACTACATCCTATATGTAATTTGAACCATAATAAATTAATGCATTGTATATTATGTATTAGTTATAACCATTCACCAGGCACTAAGTCAAAATAACCAAAACAGGAAAAAAAAAAACAAAACAGGAGAGAACCCATGTCCCAGGGATTTAATTAGGTAGGGATTCCATCACTAAAAAAAAAAAGGAAAAAAGAATCAACTAAAATTTCTACTATAAAATGTTCCATTACAATTGAGAAACATTTTATATCAGCCTTTTTTGAGAAAGTAAATTCATTCTTCATGCCATGATTCCTAGGTTATTCTTATACATAATGCATATAACCTACTTGCATAATAATTGAAAGAATGATGAATATGTTTACTTCTTTCTCTCCTACTCAAAATATCTTCCTTCTTTTCTCTTAGACCTCCTCTTTCTTTAGGTTCAAACTAACAGGTTTTTCTCTGATTCCATCCTGTGCAATAACTTAATTCAGTTTTGAACTCCTCAGATATTTTAGTCTTTAGTGAAAAAACTAAAGTTTGTAAAAGATTGTCTATTACACGATGTTAAAGCAATTGTGGCCTGAAAAGATGTATGTTGACAGCTCCCAAGGGAAGGAAGAAGTAAATTGATATAATCTGCATGAAGGACAAGAGAAAACAAATCTAGAAGAATGGCGAAGTTATGCAGGCATAAAGAATACCAATCAGTGATCAGAAGTGGAAACTTGAAATCAAGGAGTGAGGCAAGTTTGACACAAAGGGAGACACTATAAAGGATGTGGTGAAGCGTGTAGATTATGGAGTCATACCACATTCATTGGCTGTATCTCTTAGCAGCTGTGTGATCTTGAGCATTAGTTTTCCCAACAGTTAAAAAAAGTAATATTATCTACCTTGGTTTATTATAGGGATAAAGTGAGATGACCTTTTTAAAGCTCTTAGCACAGTATTTGTGTGGCACATCCTAACCATCTGATAATAGCCAATAGCTAAGAGAAGTAGCCATGTTAAGGCAGACAAGAACTGACTCATTAAGTAGCAAAACTGATCCTAGAATTATTCTCTGGATCCTTTTTTTTAATAATCTAGCTGGCGGGAATATTCTATTTGTCCATTGGAACAAAATAACTACCGTTTCCAGGTCATTATTGATTATATTTTCATCCAGACTCAAGGCTTTAACATATCAATATTTTGATAACTCTAAAATTTATATCTCCAGCCCTGGTATTTCTTCTGGAATGTATATCCAATTTCTACTCATTTATCTACTTGGGTGTCTACAGATTTTTAGGTGGTGCCCATAATCCTTACATCCTGGCTTTCGTGCCCTTGTAGCATCCCTTCCCCTTGAGTGTGGGCAGGACCTGTGCCTTAAATATGGCAACGATTATGGGATGTCACTCTTATGATCATGTTACATTATGCAAGGCTCCATCCTGCTAGCTGACTTGCTCTAGAGTCTTGCTCTTCTTTCTGATTTTAAAGAAGCAAGATGCCCAAAATCCTAAAGCTGCAAGAAAAGGAAGTCTGCCAACAATCCAAGTGAGCTTGGAAGCAGATCTTTCCCCAGTCAAGGCACCAAATGAGAACCCAGCTGGCTGACACCTTGTTTGCAGGCTTGCAGAGAACCCAGCTAAGCCATGACCGGGTTCCAACACCCAAGAAACTGTGAAATAATAAATTTGTGTTGTTTTAAGTCACTAATTTTGTGGTGATTTGTTATGAAACATGGAAAATAAATACAAATCTTCCTTGATTTACAATGGGCTTGTGTTATATGTCCCGATAAACCCATCATAAGTTGAAAATATCATAAGTCAAAAATGCATTTAATACACCTAACCTGCCAAACATCATAGCATAGCCAGCCTACTTTAAATGTGCTCAGAACACTTAGATCATCTAACACAAAGCCTATTTTATAATAAAGTGCTGGCCATCTCATGTAATTTATTGAATACTGTCCTGAAAGCGAAAAATAGAATAGCAGTATGGGTACAGAGTGATTGTAAGTGTATCGGTTGTTTACGTGATCACATGGCTGATGTGGCTCTCTGCCGCCGCCCAGCATCATGAGAGAGTACCATACAGCATATCCCTAGCCCGGGAAAAAAATCAAAATCAAAATTCAAGGTACAGTTTCTACTGAATGCATATCGCTTTCACATCATCATAAAGTAGAAAAACCATAAATCATATCATCGTAAGTTGGGGACTGTCTGTACAGGGATCTAACTGGCATTTTCTCACAAATTTATACTGTCCAAAATAGAGTATTGATCCAGCTGCCATTCAAATCTGCATCTCTTCTAAAGTTCACTAACTTAATTGCCCTGCCATTTACCCAGCTGATCAAGTAAAACATCTTGGAACCATTCTGGATGCCATTGCTCCTCTTGGACTCAAAAAGCCTTACACATTATGTCCAGAATAGGAATACTTCTTATAATCATTTGGTTCCACCTGCAACGAATTCTTGCCTGGGCTACTGTAATAGCTTATTTTCTTCGATTCTTGACCTTCTAGAGTCTATTTCCACACAACAGCCAAAGAGATCCTTTAACAGGTAAATCATTTATCAGTTCTCTGCTCTCAAGCTTTTCAAACATTCCCGTGACACTTGGAACAAAATCCAAAGTGCTTATATGACCTGGGGCTCCAAATGATCTGGCCCATGAATAACTCTCATCTCGTACCCTACCTCTCCTTCCCTTATTCATTTTTCTCCAGCCACATTGATCCTCTTGCCGGTTCTTGAACACTCCAAGCAAATTCCCTACTATGGTCCTTTCAACTTGTTGTCCTCTCTGTCTGAAATGATTTTCCCTTGAATATTCTCACAATGTGTTTTCTTTTTTATTCAAATTTCTGCTCACATATTATCCCTATATTCAGGCCTTTAATGAACGACCTATCTAAGGTAGAAAAGTACGTAACTCCCATTTCACTTATCTTGCCTTCAGTTTTATTTTTTATAGTACTTATTAAAATTATCCTTATTATCATTTGTTTATCCATTTATATTCTTTCTTCTCCATGGAATATAAGTTGCATAATGTTAGGTAGCTTGTTGGTTTTGTTCATTTCTGTATTCTAGAACATGACATGGCCAAAGTAAGCAGTTGACCAATTTGGCATAAAATTGCAGTTGAAACTATTTTGGAGTTCTTCCATAAAAGATATTCTGCTACAGTGATTTTAGAAGTCCAAGTGTTAGAGAAAAGCATAAGAGTACATTTCAAACATTTATTTAATATTTAATGCTAACAAATCACGAGACTATATGCTGTCTTCAACTTTTTGTATCCTCTTTTGAGAAGTTATTTAAGTGACTTATTCTCATGAAGTAATGAATATCCCAAGCTGCAGCTCTTCTCTGCCAGCTACACCTCAACAATCATTTTTAGCTCTCCACTGCGTATTTAATGCAAAGAAATAAAAAATAGTGTGGCAGTGAAGTAAAATAACTTATTCCCCACGTATGTTAACCAAGAGTGTTAAAAGTCAGGTCTGTAATGTTATCCGACAGGGGCCAGAGACTATGTTCACGAAAGATCTGCTTGGGGTGACTCAATCCATCATACTGCCATTGTTTGACAGTCACAGACAGGAAGAAATACCTAGGAACTGCAAATGAATTTTCTCACGAACAATTCACAGCAATTTGCAGAATGTTGTATTTGGCACATTTTCTTCACGTATGTTCCATATGTTACAATAAAAGAAAGCTGCTTTATGCCATTCATATTTTATACAAGATGATTCTTGCCAACGAAGTGGTGTAATGTGTTAATGAATTTAATCAAATGATTCTCCCCTCCCTTGTCTGAGCCAGCACTTCATTGCTGAAGGAAGGGGTAGCTTAAATGATTGATAACAGAATCGACAACCTTTGCCCTCCGAGTCACCAGTTTGAACCCAACCTAGTTGAGCAACAAAAGACATTTGTTTCCATAGGCATTTCGTCAGAGGCTTGCATGAAATGAATGCTTACTGGACCTAAAATGATAGTTACTTGCAGTCAGAAATATATTCTGCTGTGACTAAAGGCCTAAATTATCATTATACAAACATTCTTTTTTTCAAGGCCCTAAAGTTAATATATGATATTAGTTGGTATCAGTTTCTGACTAGAATTATACTCTCTGAGACAAATTTATATTCAGTATGTTCAGTGTTCTCAACATTAAATAATTATTTTATCTTTTTAATAATTAAAACAAATGTAGTATAATAACAAACCAAATATGCACATAATAATTAAGGTTTTACCTTAGATTTCTTTCTATTTCTCAGAAGTTGGGATGTCACCTTTTGGAAAATTTAAATAACTTTTACAATATTTTAAGTTAATAATTAATGAGTTTAAAATTAAACTCATAGAGGGATGTTTTCTGAAGACATTTCAAGATAAGGGAAATTGTATCTTTCTCTTTTAGACTGACATGCGATCCAATGGGTGAGTTAGTCAGAAGTGAGTCAGATTAATTGGGCCCTCCTTTTTCCTAGAAGCTGTCAAAATATATGTAATGGAAGGATAAGTTATTTTCACAGATAATTTAAAAATATATGTTATTTGTAAGAACTTCCTTCATTTGCAGTAGAGAGAGTCCCTATACTCACTATAATGGTTAAGGTTGTCACTAGAACTTTTAAAAATATTCCATTTGTCCATCCTGACAAACAGTAGGGTAAGTATTACCCACCCTGCCCCTAATGAAGCAAGGCGTGGACATGCGACTTGCTTTTTCTAATAAAATGTGAGTGGAAATGACACATGTCACCTTTCCTGCTGTTGCCGTGATCACAGAAGCATAAAACCAACCTGGTGCAGACTCCTCCTACCAACTTGCATGGGCATGTACCAGGAGCAAAAAAATTCTTTTCAATATTAAGCACTTGAGATTTAGGGGCTATTCATGACCAGGAAATAACCTAGACTATCATGACTGACACAAAGCTATTTCACAAACATGACACTGATATCAAATTTTGTCACTGAGGAGACAAAGTAGAGAAGCCTGAGGAGGACTAAAATATATAGCATAAGAAAGGACAGAGGTAAAGCAAAAGGTGGGAAAATTTAAAGGGAGATTTATGCACAAAGAATTTCATAAATTATTAGGAGAGAGGGTAAATAGAAAGATTTTCACTGTCAGGCAACTGAGAAAATAAAGACATGGGAACCAACTCCTCAGAGAGTAAGGAAAATGTTGTGTGGTTAACAGCATATGACCCATGAGCCTTTAAAGCCTCCTCCCCTAATGTGTCTTTGGTAAAATCTTTTTTGCTCACTACTTCTCTGTGAAGTGTATTTTCTTTAGGGAGACTGAAAGAAAAAGTTTCAAGGTTACCACAGAAAGAAACCAGAGACTACCAATGGGAGGCAATGAACATAATTTCTTTCACAGAAGATAAACCAAAGCTATATTTTATGTGGCTAGAAAACCTACAGCATTTTGTTGTGATTAATGTTTAGGTATTCATAAATACTGCAAAGGCTAAATATTGATTGAACCAACAATTGTGAATACATGTATTGGAACTATAAGAAAAGAGAAAGCATAAGTGATGATAGGGGAGGAGCCAAAGAGGAGAAATAAACCTCATCGACGGAATTCAAAAGATATATGTGGCTGAAAATCAGGAAATACCTGTACGTGCATGTTATTTAGAAATATGGACTAAAGCACTAGAATAAGCAATTAAATGAGTTGACAGTGTTTGTCTCTGGGTAATGGGACTTGGAAGTGAGGAGGAGTAAGAAGTGTATGGAAGAGTTAATCCTTCAAAACGGTATATTTATTATTTGACAAAAATTAAATGCATAAGTAAAATTAAAGAAAAAATATATTCACACTTTCTCATTTTTAATCATCTAAATTTGTTTTGATGTCTTTAATTTTTTAAAAATGTTTAATATTATTGCGACTATTAAAGAAAATACGTGCTCATTTTACAAAACATAGAAAATTATCTTTCTATACTTAGCTACACTTTCCTAGCCAATGTCCAGAGTTGTTCTACCTCACACAGGAAATGATGATCTCAAATGAAATAAGGAACTGTTCAACTAAACACCAGTGTTTTGCTTGAATAGTGAGACTATCTTCCACCTCATTATCCACAGGATATAACAAAGTGCCAGCTTAATAAATAATTATGGATTGAAAATGTCCAATTAACAACTGAATGTGAGAAGAGAGTCAGTGCCGATTATCAGAGCACAGAGCAATGCATACTATTCAGAAAAGACTTGAAATGATCAACAAAATCGTTACTTGTGATGATTTACACAATTATTTAATTGTGAGAAACACAAGAATGCTCAACTAATCTATTTCATTGAAGGCTTTTTGATCAACCAGTCAAGTAAAGAAAATAATTAAGGAAGAAAACAGACAATGGTGGGCAGTCTTTTTTTCTCTTCTATCCCTCCCTCCCTTCCTTCCTTTTCTGTAAAGAGCAAATGAAAGAAAGGTAACTCTTAGTAAGTAAAAAGGTTTCTCCTCAGGAAACAGTTGTTTCAGGCTCAGGATTCAGCACAGAATCAATCTTAGCTGAGAAGCAGGGGAGAGAAACAGGATTTATCAGGCACTTTTTCAATGGTTATGACCCCCAGGGCTTACCATTCTTGTTGATGTTGGTTTTTGACTTGTAGTTTTCTAATGTTTCCCACTAAATCGATTATTGCCTTTAGAAGTAATTTCATGGCTTTTGGAGTATTATAGCTTTATCTTTGTAACCTTCACAGTGCTGTGAAAGATTGGTCTCATTTCTAGTTAATTCTGATTCTTCTTTGAGGTTATTCTTTCACTCTCCAAGGGAATCATCAGGTATCGTTTTATTAGTCTTACACATCATTCCACCTCTGGGGAATTTGTGCTGACTAATTCATCTTTCTGACAATTGCCAAAATAAATGGTAGCCAGAGCACTTGTTTTATTTCTGTGAACTTATTTTATTGCTTACCACCTTTCATAGCAGTGAGCAGTCATAAAGATCAAACAGACAAGGATTTTCTTTTTCTGATATTATACATAATAGTCAGTTTTAAATCATTTTAGTTACAAAACTTTTTACATAGTTTAACCCTATATTTTTTTATCTGACATATTCATTTTTTCTTCTATGTGTCCTCAAAGGGTAATGGAAGAAACAACTCACTAGGATTAGAGTCTGGATTCTGGTCCCAGCCCTACATATGATCTCACACAATTTACTTACGTCCTCCAAGTCTCGGGTTTTTCATCTGTAAAATAGGGAAACAACTCTGAACTTGGCTGAAGTTTTAAGAGATTGTGTTTCCAGTACAAAAAAATATCTCTCAACTGCCAAATCTTTAAATACCAACAAGTTCACTCAAGAGTATATTTTACCTTCTATTCAGTACAATGTATCCAGAAGAAACTATCCAAATGTCTCAGTTTTTAAAAGACATGTCTTATTATGAAATGCTCTTCTACTCATACACAATTAACAATAGACTAACAGATGCCAGAATCACAAAAGGTTACAAAGTTTGGAACAAGGTCTTAGAGTAAGTTAGTAGAATAATAGATATTTTTGATTTTTCCTCCAAAATTCAGCCTTCAGAACCTAAAATATTTACTATTTGGCCCTAATCAGAAAAAGTTCTCCAGCCTCTGGAATTCAATAAACATCAAGGGAGAAAGGACAAATCTTCCTTACAGAAGGATTCCAAAGATGAAATATAGAAGGAGTGTGAGAAATAGAAAATCATGTTAGAACACAACAGTAATCGCTGCAGACAAGATTCACAGATGAATGTTAAAATTAATGGACAAAACTTTGAGGAGAAACAGGATAGTTGCATGGCATCAAAGTATGATCCCCATGTATTAATTACTATGGTCATTTTAACATGTACACAAAATTTTTGATACTTTTCCCTCCAGAAAATTGAGCTCAATTCTCCTACTCTTTAGTGTGGGCTGCATTTAATGACTCGCTTTCAGAGAATAGAATATGTAAAGGGAAAAACAGTGACTTCACAGTGGAGAAACCTGGCAGATAAAACAAGCTTAAGCTCATCAATGATAATGCATGTTGGTGTCATGTGCCTCTGGCATGATGCAATGAGAAGGGCATTTCATGTATGTGGTACTCTTCCCGAAGACCCATAACTTCAGTGTAATCATGAGAAAACATCACTTATGCCCAAACTGAGAGACATTCTACAAACCATCTAACCAGTAATCTTAAAAACTCTCAAGGTCTTGAAAAACAAGGAAATATCGAGAAAATACCATAAACTAGAAGAAACTAAGAGACATGGTACCTAAACATATTGCAGTATTCTAGATTGGATCTGGGAACAGAAAAAGGACACTAGTAGGAAAATATACATTTGATAAATGACTTTTTCAGAATATATATAGAAGACAAAATTCTATAATAAGTCAGACAATCCCATTAAAAATGAACAAAAGATTGGAACACACATTTCACCAAAGGAAAAAATATTAACAGCAAATAAGTGCAAAAAAGTTGCTCAACATCATGAGTCATTATGGAAAGGCAAATTAAAACAACAATGATATACCACTCTAACACCAACTATAACAGCTAATATTAAGAAGACTGACAGTACCAAATACTGAAGATGTATAGCACATGGAACTCTTGAACACTGTCAGTGGAAATATAAACTAATATGACCACTTTCACTTTAAGAAAGATGTGGCAGTTTCATATATAAAGATACATCATATGACCAAACAATCCCATTACTAGATAGTTACCCAAGAGAAATGAAAACATACATTCACAAAAGAGTATTCAAATGTTAGTAGCAATTTTACCAGTTATGACCAAATATTGAAAACAATCCAATGTCCATCAACTGGTGGATGAATAAACAAATTTTTGTATATCCATACAACTGTAATACATTGCAATAAAAAGGGATGAACTACTGATAATGCAAAAGCACGAATGAATTTCAAAAACATTAGGCTAAGTGAAGGAAGTCAGATACATAAGACTACATACTGTGTTATTCTATTCCTATTACATGTCCAGAAAACACAAGTCTATAGTAAGAGAAAACAGATCACTGGGTGCCAGGAGCCAGGGCTGGTGGAAATGGATTGACTGCTAAGGGGCACGAGAGAACTGTTTGGTCTAATGGAAAAGTTTTATATCATGAATATTGTCAAACTCCATCAAACTGTACACTCATTTGTGAATTTTATAGTACGTAACTTCCACCTCAAAAAGACTGATTAAAAATAATTTTTAAAATGGTAAAGATGGATCTCAGATAGGCTCCAGATACTTGACAGATTAAAGGGATATCCTTGGAACATCTGCCTAAAGTATTGGGGCCATTCAAACATGTTTCCGCAAGTCATCCACAGTGTACATCAGACATTCATGGGCATCTTACTGCTTATCACTAGGGAAGAATTATTTAGTGACTTACGTGCCTGGATACAAGACTATGATTTGATAATATTACAGGATTATGAAGGGGTCAAGTTATAATGTGAGCCTGAGTTGGACACAGCATGCTGAAGCCTTGAGACAAATCTGAGTGCTCTTTAGAACATATAATTGGCAAGGGATAGTGTACATGTCAGACACCACAGTGCCATTGAAAGTAGAAGTCTGGAACAAAACTCTATAACCATGTTCTGATGAAAGTTAAGTAATTTGTTACATGACTGAACAGGAAGGGCTAAGTAAAAGCCTGGTTTGCCCTGCCCCACTTTCTCTTATTCTAAGGTTTTCTGCATACAGCTAATGATAATATTGATCCTAATATGTAATCATGAATTCTTTTAATTCATGTTCATACACAACACTGAATGAAATAAGCACAGGCAGGGATAATCCTCCAGAAAATAGTTAAGATTTTTACATCTGTCGTACAAAAATGATAATATATATTATAATAATATATAATATAATGTTAATATATGTTAATATACAAAAATAATATGGATATGACTATTCCTTTTTATATATGACATAAATCATTAGTATTAAATGGGAAAAAGAAATACTGAAATGAGTTCCACAACGTAAAGGAGAGAGCCATAAACATTGGAACTTTGTTTCTAATTTTGCCACTTTTTCTTTTAAATATATATATCATAAGGAAATGAAAGACAAAGTGTTGATAAATGTTATATAATAACCTGCTTTTATACGATAATTCTTGACAAAGTGATGATACGCCTCAATGCTAAAAATCCTGTGAAGTTAAAAAACAAACTTCTGAAATGTACATTTGTTTTACTATAATTGCAACTATTAGTAAAATAATTTTCCCTAACAGGAGAATCAGAATCCTTTCTGTTATGTCTTGGAGAGAAAGTGGCCCAAACACTACTAAAACATACTCAGATTTGTGTTAATAATTTTGTATTGAATTTGACTCATTCAAGAACAAAAGATATCTTTTGTTCAGGACAAAGATAATTAAGCGTGAATTGTGCATTCACACTTCACAACATAAAAGAAGCCTCTGGTTACTAGGGCAAGTTATATCTCTTTTAGGAAGTTTACCCCAAAACTCCTACTCAAAAAGCTAAAATGACTGCCTGACCTCCGTGAGAACAGGATACTTGAGCACAGGATCCTTCTACTTCATGTTCTGAGCACAACCCTAGTTCATCTTCCCTCCTTTCTTCCTTCACTCCTTCCTTCCTCTCTCCCTATCCCCTATCTTCTTTCCTCCCTTCCTTCCTTTTCTTTGATGAGAACACTTAAGTTCTACTCTCTTAGCAAATTTCAATCATACAATACAGTTATCAACTATACTCACCATATTTTACATTAGCTCCTCAGACCTTATTCATCTCATAGCTGAAAATTTGTACCCTTTTACCAAATTCTCCCTGTTTCCCTTACACCCTAGGCCCTGCCAACCACTTTTCTACTCCCTGTGTTTTTTTGCTTTTATTTTATTTTTAGATTCCACATATAAGGGAATGGATATCACCATTCTGCATGGTATCCTGCAGTATTTGTCTTTCTTTGACTTATTTCACTTAGCATTATGCCCTCAAGGTCCATCCATGTTGTCACAAAAAGCAAGATTTCATGCTTTCTCATGACCAAATAATATTCCATTGTGTGTGTGTGTATATATATACATATATATATACCACAACTTTTTTATCCATTCACCCATTGATGGATACTTAGGTTGTTTCAACATCTTAGCTATTGTAGATAATGCTGTAATGAACATAGGAGTGCAGATATCTCTTCAACATCCTGTTTTCATTTCCTTTGGATATATACCCAGAAGTGGGATTGCTGGATCATATGGTAGTTGTATTTTTAATTTTTTGAGGAACCTCTATACTGTTTTCCATAGTAGCTGCACCAGTTTATACTCCTACCAACCTACCAACAGTACACACGGGTACCATTTTCTCCACATCCTTGCCAACACTTATCTCTTGTCTTTTTTATGATAGCCAGTGTGAACTGATATCTCACCGTGGTTTTGATTTGCATTTCCCTAATTAATGATATTGAGCAACTTTTCACATATCAGTTGGCCATTTATATGTCTTCTTTGGAAAAATGTCTATTCAGATCTTCTGCCTATTTTTTTAAAAATTAGATTGTTTTTTTGCTATTGAATTGCATGAGTTCTTCATATATTTTAGATATTAACCCCTTATCAGACATGATTTGCAAATATTTTCTTCCAATCCATAGGTTGCCTTTTCATTTTGTTAATGATTTCCTTTACTGTGCAGAAGCTTTTTTAGTTTGACATAGTCCCACTTGTTTCTTTTTGCTTTTGTTGCCTTTGCTTTTGCTGTCAGATCCAAAGAATCATCACCAAGACGGATGTCCAGGAGCTTACCCCTTATGTTTTCTTCTAGGAGTTTAATGGTTTCAGGTCTTATACTCAAGTCTTTAATCCATTTTCAGTTTATTTTTGTGTATGGTATAAGATAGGGGTCCAGTCTCACTCTTTTGCCTATGGTTGTCTAGTTTACCCAACACCATTTAATGAAGAGACTCTCCTTTACCCCATTGTATATTCTTGGTTCCTTTGTTGTAAATTAGTGATCATATATGCATGAGTTTATTCCTGGGCTCTCTATTCTATTTCATTGTCTATGTGTCTGTTTTTATGCCAATACCATACTCTTTCGGTTACCATAGCTTTGTAATAGAGTTTGAAATCATTTTCAATACTCAGTAATAGTTGCTAAATATATTTGTACACTATGCTTTTTTGCCTGTTGTCACACTATACTATTATCCCTAAGTGTACTCCTTTCACTGTCCCTCTCCACCTCTCAAAATCCTATCCAATTTTCAAGGCCAAGATTACATGCTGTACCACAGGAGCTGCAGTTTTAAAAACTTTAAATAAAAGTTTTTAAAAGTTTAAATATAGTTTATTATTCAAATAGATAATTCCAATGTTCATCCATTTTTTCTTAGAAATCACAGTTTCCTCAAAAAATGCTAGAAAAGAGCAGAGATGTGAACTTCATTGTCAACAAAATAACAGAACAGATTAAAGAACTGCCAAAAGTAGCACAGGTCAAACAGAATGCATGAAAATGTGGAGAAAGGATGCCCCCAGCTGTACATCCATGACACCACTGGTAGAATACACTTCTCCAAATAAATGTCTCATTCTGAGATTCAAAACCAAAAATCATTTGTTTACAATAAGGGAGAAGGGGTAAGTGGACAGGTGGTGAGAGCCTTGCTATACTTCATTTGGTAGAAGGCAAGGATGAATGAAAAAACAACATAGATGTCATTTTTGAACATTGCTTCTTTTCTTGGTCATTGGTTACTTGAGTATTCCTTTGTGATAATTCATTGATCTGTATATTTATGTTTGGTGCATTTTTCTGATGTTATATCTCAATAAAAATCATTGATAAGGGGGATTCAACTTCTCTTTATTGATCTCTGTAACCTGAAGTTAGAAAGTGCACCTTGTGTTCCAACTGTTAGGTTATAAAACAAATTACTCCAAACAACTATTTATTATCTTTATAGATTCTGTGGGTCAGGAATTCAGGCAGAGCATAGCAGGGATGGTTGTTCTCTGCCCCACAATGTTCAGGTCTCTAATGAGAAGGCTCCAAATCTGGGGGCAAGAATAATCTGAAGACGTTCACTCACGTCTCGCACGCTGGTTCACAACCAGTTAGAGGATATTATAAAGGATACTACTCCATTTACAAGAGCAACAAAACAGACCAGAAAAGAACAACGAATGTAAAAGACATCTATGAAGGAAATTTTAAAGTTCCACTGTAGACATAAATCAATAGAAAATACATGTTACATTTATGAGTTTAAAAAATACTGAGGAATGCAAAGATGTTAATTCTCCATATGTTATTTTACAATTTTAACATGACGTCAACTAAAATAAAAACAGGATTTTTTTTTCTACTAAGACAAGCTGATTCTATGGTAAATTACATCAGCTGTTCCACACAAGTTTTTACTGGATTCAGATCACCTTTGCCATCTCGAAGCCACCACCATCTCTCACTTGGGCTACTGAAATAGCCTAACTGGACTGCCTGCTTTCACTCCTGCTGTCCTCTTCCTCAGTCCCCTCCCACCTGCTAATCTATTCTCCAAAACTGTGTGCCTTTGATAGGGTCAAATTAGATCCCATCTCATCATTCACCTGCTCCAATGGCTTTCCTACACACTTGGAAAACAACACACAGTTCTTGACATGGTCTGCAAAGCATTCTAGGACCTGGATCTTTCTCTGATCACATTTCCTACCACTGCCCTACTTAATTACTTTTCTACTTTTTCACTTTTCTCCAGTCATGTTCCTCAAATATGCTTTTCAAGCTCCTGCCTATCAGCCTTTGCACTCATTGCTTCATCTGCCAGCAATGCTCTTACTCTGTGGAATCACATTAACTCCACTCTCATCTCAAATGTCACTTTCTCAGAGAAACTGTCACTGAAAACCCTATATAAAATATAAGTATTTATACTGATTTATTTTCTTCATTACACAGATCAATTTGTTTTGGGGTTGTCTGTCTTCTCCAGTAGGAGGTATATTTCCATGAAGATAAAAACTCTCTTTTTCCTGAACACTTGGAACAACATCCGGAACACAGAAGTGCTCAATAAATATTGAAATGAATGAGTAAATAGAGTTAGAATAATTCTGAAAATTAGTATATCATAAAAACAACAATGTATCCCTATGCTAGAATAACATAAAGTACTCAATCAATGGAATATACTAGAAGAACCAGAAATTGATCCAAATACAAATACAATTTAGTATAAAAGAGAGAAAACATTTCAAATTAGGAGAAAGGTAGGTTCATAATTATTGGTGTCTCAACAACTGAAATTTTGAACAAGAAAGTAAAATTAAGCAGAATACGTACTTTACACCTTAAAACAAAATACACTTGAGATGAATTAAGTATTTAAATATAAAAAAGAAAACTCAGAAACACTAGAAAACCCATGGTAGAGTTTTTAAAGTTATCACAGAAATGGGATGAGTTTTATAAACATGGCACAAAGCCCAAAAACCATTTTTTTATATGTTGAAAAATTTGACTACAAAAATATTTTTGAAATGTCTTTATTTCTAAAATCATGTAAAAAAAAAAAAAAACCAAAGGCGGGGAAAACATTTGCAACTTGTATCACACACAAATTGCAAATTTTCTCAATATATGATGAGTTCCTAAAAATAAATAAGAAAACAACTCACAACCCAGGAGAAAAATGAACAAAGTATGTGAATAGATATCACATTGAATTAAATAATTCTTAAATATAAGAAAATATGCTAAACTGCACTGAGAGAATTGCAATTCAACTGACAATGACTGGTTACTACTTACCTATTTCATTGGCAAGCATTAAAAAAATAATAGCACACTGTGTTAGAGAGGGTAGGGACAGGCTATCAGGTGCTCTCCTACACTGCGTTTGGAAGTATAAATTGGAACAACTTCCATGAAGAATGTATTAGTTATCTATTGCTAGATAACAAATCATCCCAAAACTTAGAGGCTTAAAACAACAATAAACAATTCTCTGACAATTTCTCTGGGTCAGAAATTTGGGAGCAGTTGGACTGGGCAGTTCTGGCTCGGGGTCCCTTATGAAGCTGCCAGGATGCTAGTCAGTGCTGCAGTCATTTTAAGGCTTGGCTAAGGCTGCATGACTCACCCTTAAAAGTGGTTCACACATCTGGCTAGCAATTTGATGCTGATTGTTGGTGGGAATCCTCAGTTCCTCCACACACAAGCCTCTCCTGGGGCTGCTTGAGTATCCTCATGACATGACAGCTGAATTCCCCTAGAGCCAGGGATCCAAAAGGAAGCAAGGTGGAAACTGTGATACCTTTCATGACCTCGACTCTGTAGTCACATATCATTTTCTCAATATCCTATTGGTCACATAAGCCAAGACTGTTCTTTGTGGGAGAGGGCTACACAGGAACATATATTTCAGGAGAAAAAGATAACTGGAAATTATCTTGGAGGCTGACTACCACAGGAAACAATTTGAAAAATATTTTTCAAAATGAAAATTTCACATAAATTCTGAAACTGAAATTCCACTTCTAGTTATCCTTCAGATATACCCTAAGATGTATAAAACAACATATTCATCTCAGCATTGTTAGCAATTGCATAAAATTGAAATAATCTAAATGTTTATCAATAGGGTCTGATTAAATAAATTATAATGCATCCATACAATGTGATATACGTGTATTATAAAGGACTAGGATACCCTGGTTAGGACCCATGAGAAAATTAAAATAGTGTTGCCTTTGGGAAAAGGAAGTGGTGATTAGAGTGACATGAGAAAAGGGGAAATACATTTTTCAATGAGTACTCTTCTGTACCTTTCATATTTTATAACCATGTACAAGAATTATCTACTTTGAGAAAGTGGAAAAAGTACATAACTGCTGTAATCTTTGTAAAACTGCTTATTCCCCAAGCAAATGTGAGCTGGGCTCCACTGAGACTTTATGGATTTTTACGTTATCTGTTTGCGATATGTTAATCAGTTTGCTATCATCATCATCATTATTGGACTTTCAACTCAATTCTTCTCCGAGATTTCAAGCTTCTTGAGTACACCAATTTCCTGGCTTATTTTGTATCCCCAAATGTTCCTAAGCATAATATCAAGCACATAGGAAGGGCCCAATGCATATTTGTTTAAGTCAGGGTTTGTTAACCTCAGCACTACTAATATTTTGGGTTAGATAATTCTTGTGATAAGGGGCTGTCCTGTGCATTGTATGTTTAGCAGCATCCCTGGCCTCTTCCTACTGTGTGCCAGTAGCATACTCTAAGTCATGCCAAACAAAAATGTCTCCATATATTGCCAAATGTCCCCTGAAGGGGAGGAATCATCCCCAGGTGAGAACCATTGGTTCAAAGTAATACATATCCAATCTAGAGGAGAAGCTACAGAATTTTAAAACAGATTTTTAAGCAAGATTAGGACACATTTTCTACTACAAGATAATAATTTGGTATATACTATTTGTGTAAGTGAATAAAGAGTTGGAATGCGTTATACACTAAAAACTAAACGAAGACCAATATTTAAGACTTTTGTCATTATTCATTTATTATTCTTAATTGTTCCTTATTTTATATCCTGAATTGACCTTGCATAGGAAGGTGAAGAATTCTGAATCCTCATTTAGTGAAATAGTATGATTGCAACATGATGAATGATGGCCTATATGTGAGATACATCATTTTCTTCCCCCTTTCTTCTAGATGACTATAATGATAGTAAAAATTGATTATCAGTACACCAAGGGTATGATTTGGAGTAAATACTCCATTCTTTGATGCAGATCACTTCATCAAATAGGGATTAAACTAAATAAAGATTAATTACACTAGCCAAAGAGTTAGTTCTGGATAATTTCTTTTAATTGATAACCAATGGTTTACAAACTAGAAATTATTATCTGTGAAATTGAATAAAGACCCTTACAGTGAGAATGAAAGACTGAGTAACACTAAGGATATCTAAGATAGATCACTGTCATCTCACAAACAACATTACTGGGAAGAAAAGACCTCCATAACACATGGGTGAAGGAATTAAAGCTTTCCCTATCTTAGTCATTTCATCATTGGAAATCTTTGAGGGTCTTAAGAGCATTTCCCATCTCTCCTACTCAACTCATTTTGCCTCTTCATGTTATTTCCACCAAAAGAAGAAGGAAGAAAAGAAGGAAGGAAGAAATGGGGACAGGGGAGAAAAAAGGACAAAGAGAGCAAAGGAAGAATGGAAGGAAATTTTTCTGTGATAGATAAAACTGCCACAAAACTCTAGTCTACAAGACAAAAATTAAACCAGTGGCCGAATTTTATATATTCTTTTCCTTTAATTCCATTAAAACACAATTTAGCTGACATCTATAAAGCTTATTTTGAAAATATTGAGGAAATCTAGTTAGCTAAAGTGACTATGTTCATTCTATTTCCATATTGTAGTTTTAAAAATGTGTTATAAAGGATCACTATAGACCTACTTCTGGGTGTTGGTCAGCGTAACTTCAAAGAACATCTTAAAAACTAAAAATTCCCGGGGCCCGCCTGGTGGTGCAGCGGTTAAGTTTGCACATTCTGCTTTGGTGGCACAGGGTTTGCTGGTTTGGATCGTGGGTGCGGACATGGCACCACTTGGCAAGCCATGCTGTGGCAGGCGTCCCACATATAAAGTAGAGGAAGACGGGCAGGGATGTTAGCTCAGGGCCAGTATTCCTCAGCAAAAAGGGGAGGATTGGCAGCAGATGTTAGCTCAGGGCTAACCTTCCTCAAAAAAAAAAAAAACCCAAAAAAACCCTAAAAGTTCTTGCTTCCTTTAGTTCTGAAACATTTGTATTGCTTTCTCTTATCTATCTTGATACCTGAATATCTGCCACCAAATCCCAAATGGTTTACACCAACAGCTCCAGCACTTTAAAAAAGAGCTAAAAGTATTTTTAATTTTTAAAAAATATTTTTCTCAATCCTAATCTGACTCGAGTACAAGATACGAACATTAGGTACCGTTTTTAATACTGACTCCATTTCGTTTGCACCATCACTGTATAACAGTCCATTTAGTTAAAACAAAACATAAGCAAAGAGTGAGGTATCTAGCTATTTATTTTATATTAACATAGAACATAATTACAGAATGTTTTATATATTATTTATCTATTTAAAAGGCTACCAATTTTACAACTTAAGTGTTTATAAAGCAAGAAGAAGACATTATAGAATCATCCTATCAGGGCAGGCCACTTGTATAACTAGAAATTTACGCAGAATCCACAATTCAGTAGTATGAATGACTAGTCATTTGTTGCACTTTAAAGACAAAATAATTAATCGTGAAGGAATAGGCTTTGTGGGCTTTCACGTAGAAATAGTACATCTTCTTTGTAAGATAAATGCTATTTCATAGTAAATAATGATGTCTACAACATGATTAACCTCAGATGAATTGATCTTAGAATCTTGACGACACTAAGCATAATGTTTACATAGATGAAGCTAAATCTAAGGTTTGCCTAGTAATTTCAATTTCTTTTTTTCCGAGAAAAAGTTGACATATAGTATTATTCATTGGATCTTCAAAGACAAATATTGTTAGTATCATAAACATTTATTCACTTTCCATTGTAATTTCTCTTATATTAATTTGAGCCAAATGAAAGAAATTGCAGAAAGTGCAATTTCATGTTTATCCTAATTGTATGAGCAGAAAAATGGAGGACTGAAATAAGAGAGAGAAAGAAAGAAAATGTAAAGGAGAATGCTGGCTTAGTAAAGACACACAATCCTCTTTAATTGTGTTATATTCAAATTGTTTTAAAAACAACTTAGGAAAATCACAAAAAATATTAACATCCAAATGGCTCTTTCACTTTGAAAAACTTACATAAAGAATTATGAGGTTTAAACCAATGCACATGTGACATAAATTTTACACTTTAACTTGGTGTCATAATCAGGGATCTAACGGATGAGAGATTAATAAATTAAAATATTCTACTCAACACTGAAATAGTTAAGCATTATGAATGCATAATTCTGATTATAGTTTACAGAAATTAAAAATGCATTTCCAAGAGAAGAGATCCTTTATATTTCTTTAAAAGGTGACAATGGCAGGGCTTTATCACTTTTTCATGACTTAGATTTTAAAATCATATCGTAGGGATTAAGGGATGGTCTGTGACACCTTACTCCTGAAACTGTTCTAGCTAAAACCCTAGGGAGCAATCTGGCATAAGTTATTATGAATATGAATGTCCATAATGAATTTTAAGTTATGAATCAGCTACATAATTGATATATTTTGAAGGATATAAAGGTCAATTATCTATGGTGATTTAGGATATTCATACTGATCTGAGAGGAACAAAACTGATGAAAATACTATTGATCTCATCTTCAGTTTGATAACATAAAACTAGCATAATATCAAAACCAAGTGAAATGTAATCAGGCCATCTGGGCAATATTGTCTAAGTTAAGACACTTACAGTACAGTAGTTCAAAGTATTCAAAGCCCTCAGTGTAGGGTGTAAGATATTATTCAATATGAACATCATTGATCACACTTTCTATTTGAGTACTGAATTGTAGGTATTCCTCTAAGGGACAGCATCTGGTTAATTTAGGTTGAGAGAATGACCCAGAAGTTTCTTGCTTTGTCCAGTACTATCACATTTTAGTTGCCACATAATATAGTACTGTTCATTATAGCCACCATGCTGTATCTTAGATCCTCAGAACTTATTTATCTCATAGCTGGAAGTTCGTACCCACTGACCAAAATCTCCCCATCTCCCCCACCCCTCCAACCCCTGGCAACCACCCTTCTACTCTCTATTTCTATGAGTTCAGCTTTTCTAGATTCCACATACAAGTGAGAACATACAGTATTTGTCTTTCTGTCTCCGCTTTTTTCACTTAGCACAACACTCTCAAGGTCCATCCATGTTGTTGCAACATTTTCTTTATCCATTCATCCACTGATGGACATTTAAGTTGTTTCTACGTCTTGGCTATTGTGAATAATCCTGCAGCGAACATGGCAGTGCAGACACTCTTCAACATCCTGGAGCTGGCAGGTGCTTGGGTGAGCCAGGGGCCAGAAATCCCTCACCTGGTATCCTTAGCTCTTGTGAAGATATTTCTATGCATAGATAGTTATTCAAATTGATGTTTCTGGGAAAGGCTGGATGCTAGAAATTCCTATACTGCCATTTTGCTGGTGTCTCTCCCCGGTTCAGGAATATTTCAAACTAATGATTATTTTATATTTCTGGTTATAAGACTTCTTTATTCATTTCAAAAATTTCAAAACTATGGCAAGATAAAATGAAGAGTTATAAAGGTATCAGAAATCGGAGCACCTAGAAACAAAAGCTGAAACACTCATCTTTAGGATTAATTATCACATACTATCTTTAGTATTTTAAAATTAAAATTATAATTAATTGATTGTAATTTCACACACAAAAAGAAAACTATTTATAAAAATGAATTAAAGTACTGCTTCCACTTTGAATAATTTCTAGGTGGACAAAATTTGAGATAATCCTCCTAGTTCATTATATGTAACGTCTTTATTCCAAAAGAAACTAAAAGAATTTTTGAACTATTAGGCAAGGTATATGACAGTTTATAGTAAAAGAAATCTCCCTTATTTAAGATCTTCGTGTTTCATACAATGAAGAATGATTATTAGACCACCAACCCATACATCCTCTGCCACTCTCTTCTTGGGTCAAGAGCTGCTCCCTTTCTCTGAGACAAAGCTATTTTGATCTCTGCTTCACCACCACCTCCATGTCACCAGTACATCAGCCTTCTCCATAAGCATCCTTTTCTTCAGCATCCAATTCTGTGAGGTTATCCTGAAAGGAACGCCTCAGCACCAAGTCCTTACGGCATCCCACCTTGGCACCCACAACTAACTAAATCAGCTGTTACCGCTTATTCCAAGTCCCAAACCTTCCACCACTCACTGGCCCAAGAGAAAACTGGAATGATCTAGCTACAGTCACAAATATACTTCTGGACTGTATCACTGAGGCCAGGATGCAAGGACATGTACATCTGCCCCTTCCTGGATTATGGGCAAAAGAAAAAAAGCTCATAGAAGGAGATTTGGGCAGAGAGCCAATGACATTTGCTAGTAAACCTTACACAGAGTCATGGTAATCTTCAAAGAGATGGGGCTGTGACCTGCTAAATAGATTATCCGTTCTTTG
The DNA here is from genome assembly GCF_021613505.1 of Equus quagga. NCBI lineage: Eukaryota > Metazoa > Chordata > Mammalia > Perissodactyla > Equidae > Equus > Equus quagga. Next base: position 70,087,484 of record NC_060274.1, read on the forward strand.
ACCTCTTTAGAAGTTCAGAGTGTTACTACATCATATTAATGTTCACCATTTTGGAGGATCGTGTATTTTATTAAGGGAGCTTGATAATTTTATGGGTCAAGAAGAAAGAAACATGGCCAGCTCCCACTGGCTATGTACACTTTATTCTTACACTTAAGCAAAATAAAATATACCACCTCAGAAAATGTCAGGTCTCTCGTACAGATTTTAAAAACATGAGTGCAAAGTCTCTCCAGATATGTAGTACTATGACAAATGTGGTTTGTTTTTATGAATTTAACTTCCTCAAAAATTATGTCATGTAGCAGAAAAACTGCTATCTACGATTCTAATTGGTATAGACCCTAAGTGAATTAGCCAAGAAATAAAAAAATGAAAAAGTATCTTTCTACATACTTCTGGGTGGACAGATATAGCAGACAAATGTGAGGGTGTTTCCCTAGCCCACGGCTTCTTCTCTGATCACTGCACTCCTCTTCCCCACCCCACAGAGGAAGGCCTTGCCAACAGTTTATTCCAGGCACCCTGAATTCTTCCTGGCTATATTTATTCAGTTCATGGGTAGACATTTCACCTAAGCTTGTCAAATAAGATTTTCTTTCCTGAAAATTTGGATTTAGGCTTACAGGCAGCAGTTAGATTAAAAAAAAAAAAAGCCTAAAAAGTGATCTATAACCAGTGTTGGATTGGTAGTTGTTGGATATTATATCCTAAGTGGTTTCATCCAGTTCTGTGTACTAAATACAATCCACGGTTGATGACAACTGTGTCAGTTATCTATTGCTGTATAACAAATTGCCACAAACTTAGCAGCTTAGCAGTTTCTGTGTGTCAGCTGTTCAAGTGTAGCTTAGCAGGGTCTTCTGCTTAGAGTCTCACAAAGCTGCAATCAACGTGTCTGCCAGGCTTGCTGTGTTCTCAGCTTTCTCGAGCTGTAACTCAACTAGGAAAGTATTTGCTGGGGCTGGCCCGGTGGCGCAGCGGTTAAGTTTGCACGTTCCGCTTCTTGGCGGCCGGGGTTCGCCGGTTTGGATCCCGGGTGTGGACATGGCACCGCTTGGCACGCCATGCTGTGTTAGGCGTCCCACATATAAAGTAGAGGAAGATGGGCACGATGTTAGCTCAGGGCCAGGCTTCCTCAGGAAAAAGAGGAAGACTGGCAGTAGTCAGCTCAGGGCTAATCTTCCTCGGAAAAAAAAAAAAGGAAAGTATTTGCTTCTAAAATTCCTCCAGGTCTTTGACAGAATTCATTTCCTTGCACCTGTATGACTTAAGGCCCAGCTCCATACTGGCTGTGGATGGAGGCTGTTCTCAGGTCTTATAGGCCACCTTCAGTTGCCTGCCATGTGGCTGTTAGCCATAGGCAGTTCACAGCATGACCTTGCTTATTCAAGGACAGCAAGAGAATCTCTTCAGTCAGCTAAGACAGCCTTATATAACATAACATAATCATGGGAGTTGCATTCCATCACCTTTGTCATATTCTATTTGTCATAAGCAAGCCACAGGTTCTGCCTACACTCCAGGGGAGTGCGTGACTCACTGCAGGCTACTCTAGTGTATGTCTGCCACAACAACCCAAGGAATATAGCTAGCTCTGATCTCTCTCCTGGGCTCTAGACCACCCTGCATCTCCACTTGATGTTAATTAGGTATGCCATGGGTTAACTAAAATTCTAAACTGAAGGGTATGTTATTATTTAACATTTTTAGGTTGAGAAACTAAATTCTATTGCACAGTCAAATAATTACAAGGAAAAATGCAAGTTATGTAACAATGTGATTAAAAATTATCATGTGGGGGCTGGCCCTGTGGCCAAGTGGTTAAGATTGTGTGCTCTGCTTCGGCGGCCCAGGGTTTCGCTGGTTTGGATCCTGGGCGCAGACATGGCACCACTCATCAGGCCATGCTGAGGCGGTGTCCCACATAGGACAACTAGAAGGACCCGCAACTAAAAATATACAACTATGTAATGGGGGGCTTTGGGGAGAAAAAGGGAAAATAAAACCTTTAAAAAAAATTATCATGTGAAAACTATCATTATGCTGACAGAGAAATTTTATGTGGTCTTCTCAAGCTTAAATGTACATGCAAATAATTTAAAACAATGTGTTAAAATGTACCTTCTGACTCAGTAGGTCTAGATTGCAGTCTGAGATTCAAAAAGTTGCATTTCTAACAAGTTCTAGTAATGCTGACGCTTATAGACCACAGAACACACTGAGTAGCAACGGAAAATTTTAGGAAATTCCTGACACTATATTTTAACTATCTTTTGTAAATATTTTCCTTTTATAGGTCACGCTAACCTCCTAAATATTAATCTAAATTAGTATCTGTGCTGGACACAAGCTGGAGTGACTACCCAACTCACACTGATCCTTTCAGGGGCTTTAGTACTAAAATCATTTCCTATCCACCTTCACCTCGTCACAGGATAATGATCCAATTAGAGACATTTGATCCATGAAGATAATAAGATTCTTTTTGGACGATTATTAAAGCTTAGTCACTTTAATGGCAGCCACTTAAAAAGTCTCAGCCTCCCGATACTGAGGTCCTTGGAGCTGCCTTTCTGAAGCTTCATTGAGCAACTCATATTTTAATCCATGAGTAAACGTCAATACCCTTCAAAAAAATCTTCTTAATTTAAGTTAGTCAAAGTTGACTTGTGTTGCTTGCAACCCAATGAACCTCAATAACACAACTTATCAGAGTGAGAATCAAAACGTAATTATTATAAACAGTTCCTCTAATGAACACCACAAAAAAGAATAAGTGCTGCTGTGCTGTCCAATACCGGAGTCACTAGCCACATGTGACTATTTAAATAAGTTAAAATTTAGTTTTAGAACTAAAGAAAATTTAAAATTTAGTTCCACTGTCTCACTAGCCACATTTTAAGTGTCCTATACCACATGTAGCTAATAGCTGTCAGATTAGATTTATAGTGCAGATAAAGGACATTTCCATCACTGCAGAAAGCTCTATGGGAAAGCATCATCTAGAGGCTCTGCATCAGATAAATTAATTGGGGTCTGTGGGGGTAGCAAAGTCTGGAAAAAGATTACTCAAGCATGGTAAGAAATTCCTCTGTTGGCCATTGTACCAAGAACAAATTTATAAACTATATCTCTAGGTTCTAATTTGTTTTCAGAAGAAAACTATTCACAAAGTGCCCATTCCTCTAGGAATGCTAGCATATTATTGACCCTATTTCTATGACTCTGGTCAATATGCTGATCCAATCCTTACAGTCATTAGTAAACCATAAAGAGCTATTATTTGGGAAAACAAATTTTCATTAACATGATAAAAATTAGGTCTAAAACAGGAATTATAAATGAAGAAAAGAGAAAAGGCATTAAAGTATTGATAACAAATACTAATTAATTCATTATGCATATTCATATTAAGTAAAATATCCATTATTAACTAAAATATGCTAAAATGAGGCCATTCTCAAAGATATTAAAATAAATCAGCCTCATAGATTCACTGCAGACTAATGGGGAGGGGCTCAAAGGCCATTCATCCTTTCATTGATTGGGCAATTATGTCTTTCATAGACAATACAAGATATCTTAGTACGTTATTTTATTTAAATCTAAAGTCATATGTCATAATATATTTCTACATTACCCACACAGGAAAAGTAAAATATTATGATGGTTATGTTAGAGACTAAATACTTACCATACCATCCTCCTAAAAGGCATGCACTCATTAAAGTGTAACATCAACTTTATTAAAGAGGAAGCTGGGCTACATGCATTCATATATTAATACATGCATGATCACATAAAAATATGCATATACCCACAAATCTAGATTTGGACACTTCTTATTTAAATCTTTAGCCTTGTGCTTCCCAGTCACTCTGTTTTCTCCCTATAAAAGAAGCTGTAAGCATGAATATAGCCACTCTTTTTGTTTTTTCTTATTTTCAAACTATACTGAATCTAAGAAGCAATAATTAATTCTTAATATTATTAATTAATAATAAATCCCCTTATTAACAAAATAACCAAGTCATAGTCTATACCCACGTATAAACATGTCATTGTAAGAAAATCGCAATATTCTGAAGTAAACTTAAAGTGACAACACTTATAGGCTGATGAAAGCAACTCTTTTTCTGCATGACATTTTAAATGCAACACAATACTTTTAATCTGAGTGTTATGATGAAAATGTATTGATCATTTAACAGATTTTTAAATAAATAGACCATTTAATATCCATGCCAAAAAGTGGATACTACTTAGAACATGAAAAATTCTGACATTGAAATTGAAATATTTAGCTTTTAGAATAAGGCAGGAAAGTTTTTAGAATATAGATGATGAATTAATTGGTTGATAAGAGCAGTATGCTAATAAGACTTTGGTTCATTTGGTACATCAGTTAATTTCAGTCTTTTTCACAACTCTTAAATCTTAAGACTGTGTATTTGTTTGTCTGTCTGTGTTTGTGTGTGTATTGTAATATGTGTGTGTAAGAAAGAGAGAGGCAGAGAGGGAAAGAAAAAGAGAGACACTGAATTAATGTAAATGGTCCCTATATCAGGAAGAACCACTATGAGTACATGTGCTACTGACATTGAATCAATAGTATTATTTATTTGAAAATGACTTTAACCACACTGCTTGTTAATTAAGTTACAACATCCTCTAAATCTGGAGTCTATTATGGTCTTCATTATATCATATGCAATTCTATAATTGATGAAATAATTTTGGTGGGTCTTCCCAGCAGATTTACCAGTACTGGTTCCAGGAATTAAACCAACCTATTCAACTGAGTGTGGTTCAATTCTATGTAATTAGCCTGTGCTCTCCTAACTCAAAAAACAACACTCACTAAACTGCAATATATCTTATTACTTTATATAACAAAAGTATCATACATCTAAGCGGGTACAGCAGCTGTGGTGAAACAACATACACTCTTCCCTTTTAGAGAACATTAGAAAACTAAATTTGACAGGTCAATCAAATCCATGGGGAAAGCTCAGATAGAACTGTAAAACAACATGAATAGTGCTCCTCTGCAGAATTATGATCCTGTTAAAGGAAATTTCTCTCTAGAACTACCATCAATGACTCCTACACTTGTTCACATTAGAACACCCATATTATGTGACAAACGGTGAGTATATCTGTTTCAAGTATGCAGTGTCATATTAGGACTCTGATGCTTTGCCGTTACCAGGTGTTCCATTTCTCTCCTCAAAGGTAAAACACATATATCAAGATGCCACCATAAGTATTTCACGTGTATACTACTTTGCACTTTCCTAATAAAATTATTTATCACTGACTCTGTATAGGTTTTATTTAACAGCAATACAAATTTTATTTCATACTGATGTTAATATTAAGAAGGAAATATTATTTTGCTATACTATCATTACTGCTGATTACAGTGTTTGCAAATATCCAAGGCAAGTCAGTGCAAGGAGGATACTTTCAAAGGATTTCTACTGCACCAAAATGTTGAGTTTTGTTAATGTAAATTTTTAATTTTTTGATGTAAATTAACATGTGAATGTAAATTTAAATGTTTTAAGAGAACACTTCAGTTCAGCCCATATAAACATGTTGATTTATAGTCGGTGAGCTATAGAACAAGATGAGGCTTTAGAGAGAAGAGGCTTGCAGGGTGGAAGTACATGATTAAGGAGAGAAGTAGAAAACTAAGAAATTTAAATTACAATTACATGAATTTTTAATCTTAAAATCAATGTTCCTGTAATAAACAACTGCTTTTCTACTGGGAGGCAGAGGAAAACGGAGGAGGAAAAATGTTTACCAGATTTGGGGTGTTCCAAATAAGGAGGAAAAGATAGTACTCCTTTTCTTTGCCTCTGTAGTACAGGCACCATCTATGAGTATAGCACAATAGTCAGACCATGTGGTCCACTTTAATGAGTGTCCTCCTGAGTGGCCACTAATTAGCATGCTATTATATAATAGGTCTTTTGTTTATTGAGGTTACAATGATTTAGAACATTATGTAAATTTCAGGTGTACATCATTATATTCCGACTTCTGTATAGACTGCATCATGTCTGCCACCCAAAGTCTAGTTTCCATTTGTCATCATACATATATGCCCCTTTACCCCTTTTGTCCTCCTTCCTACCTCCTTACCCGCCCATGACCACCAATCTGTTCTTTGTATCTATGTGTGTGTTTGTTTTTTTATCTTCCACATACGAGTGAAGTCATACAGTATTTGTCTTTCTCCATCTGACTTATTTCACTTAGCATAACACCCTCAAGGTCCTTATTATCATTCCATAGGTTATAATTGGTTCATTACTTCCTTTGTTTTTTAGGTATACTTCATGAGTCTTATAAAGAAGTTCAAATGCTTACAAGAACTCAATGTAGTAAAAAATTTATTTTGGGGGGAGGCAAAATTGATAATGGTGGAGAGGGAGTAGACAACAAATGAGCCAACACAAATGGGGATAATTAATAATAATGAAAGACTAAATAATGATGAGTGGAGCTGGTTGGTCAGTTTCCTGTATCTCAGGCTTTAGCACCATTTAACTGGATAAAGTATTATATGGTTCAAATGATAGTAAAGTATTTTCCCTTCTTTGATATTCATTTACTCATTCAACAACTACTTATTGTTCACCTATGAAATTTCTGGCAATGTGGTCTGGGATAAAATTACTTTCATATTTCCTGATGAAATATGAACAGGAAAGATGAACATGAATTTTAGGTCCCTTGCCTTTTGCACTTATACAAGATAGTTACCTTCTGACTTAAACCTGTAAAAAAATTTTAAAAGGTGAATGAAACACTGTAACAAAATGAGAACATCCACATAACTTAGAAATACATGAATAAATTTTGAATTCAAACATTTTAATTTAGAAAACAGGCAGAGAAGTATTCTCACAGGCTATATTTTCACTTTGGAAAAATACATGGTGTGCCTGTTTGCCACACCTGAGAGATGTCTAGGCTACTTGTATATCTTGTTAACAATTTCATAGGTCTACAACCACCAATATGATCAAAGATTCCTTCCTGAGGTAATCTGTCAAAATGAAATTAATTTTTATTATTACGTGAAAAAAATATCAATTGGGAGAATAGTTGAAAGTATTGTAATTTCTCATCTAGGTACTATGTGAGGTTCCAGTATAGAAAACAGGTCAGTGGAACTTTAGAATGATTTGTGACAAGAGGAAAAAGTCATCTTCACTGTAAAAATTATATAATTAAGTATGCAGTCAATTATTATAAACCGTATCATCTCTTGGTACCTGAGTCTTTAATATTTAAAAAGAAATCCTTCAGTATTTTTGTTGTTGTTGTTATTAAGACTATATTTAAGCTACCTGTTTTCATATACTATAGACAAAAACACTGAGGTTCAATAATATGTATAACAATGTTCAAAATTATTTGTAGATAATCTGCATAATATCAGCATAAAACAGTTTACAAGTAATACTTCAGGGCCTATTTACACAAAAGGCATGGTCAGTATATTTCTACTTTTTAAAAACTGGATTCTTTTCTTCAAAATCAGTAGAATTCTGTACCTTCTTAAGAGTAAACCACTTAGGCAGCCACCCAGAGAACACAGACACTATAAAAGAAAAAGAGATAAGTATAACACATTTTCTCTAAAAAGAAAAATAAGCTGTATCTGGAAATATAAAACTGACACTATGAATTTTATAAAAAATATAAGAAAGATGTCAACCTTTTAAGTAATATAACTAAGACAACACAAAACAAACTTTGAAGACTTGGAATAAGAATTAGAAAAATTTACAAAATCAACAGAGGATATAAGCATTGAGACACAACAGAATATCTACCATATTTGGAAATCATAAGAAATGAACCTAGACTTGATTAAAAAGAAGGTGATGTCCTTACATACACAGGGCAACTTTTATGGCAATTTCTTAGTGAAAAAGGAATATGGAAACCTACTGTCTGTTGCATGTAATTATATTCCCAGTTGATTGCACAGTAAAGTTTATATAGTTCTCATTCCATGGTGAGTTCAGTGATTCTAAACATAAAGTCTTCTTAGAATCCCAATAAAAGAATTCTCCCAGACATATTTGCAACAATGACCTCTATGTAATTACTCTAGCCAAGTTCTGGTGCTAAGAGTAGGAAAAACAGAATACGTAGTACCTTCTCACAAATAATTGTTTTAACAGGCTTATTTTTGTTTGGGTGTTCTGCTTATTATATATGCATGTCTGATCTCTTGTGAAACTAAAGCCTTACAGGAATGTCAAGATTAGAAGTGAGGCTCTGTAATTTTCCAGCAGTCATCAGGTACTAGATTCAAGCAGCAGATTGTGTCTTTCAATTGGTTTACGTAAGCAGTGCCAAAGCCTGTTCAAATGTTCCCTGTGTGTTGCTTACTGTTGTATTTGTGACTCAAAGTATTGCTGCCAAGTATTCTATGAGCTCTCCAAAATACTTCAATGAAAAGAGGCTAGCAAATGTCATAGGACTGATTACATTGAGGAAAAAGTTCAAGTAAATCTACAAAAGCAAGAGTGGGGGGAAGCACTTCCAGGTAGATCATTAATTCTTAAAAATAAGGATAATAAAAGTAAGGCACTGATGATCTACTAAAATTTAACATTAGCTGGGAAACAATGATTAAGCAGTAAAAACATATGAAACTGTGATTGGAAGGTGGTGAGTACATCCCAAGCAGAAAGCAGAGCAGAAATGAAACCACAGCAGCAGGAAGAACAAGACAGGAAAGGCAGAAGAGCAAGGACTCTGCAGAGTCCTGGCAGTGTTTGCACTTGGATTCCCTTGCAGAAGGTATCAGTTATCCTGTTAAACAGCCATTCTAGCAAACACTCAAACCCACATGCCCTGGGTCAGACGCTGAGGGGTTAAAAGCTGCAACAAATGTGACCCAAAAAAAGGGCACACTTGTGTGGAATTAATCAGCCAGCTCTGCAGGACACAACCCTCCTTTCTTTTTTCTACTATCTGACAACATTCTCTAACTCCTTCTCCAGATTAAAGTGCAAATGGCATGTTGCTATTATCATCTGATAGCAGCTCTTTAAAGCTACTGTCAATTGTGCTTCTTGGTTTGTAGGATTCAATCTGTATCTATCATCTGTTTCAAAATTCTGGGTATCCACATACGCCTATTTTCTCAGTCTCTAACAAGATCTTAAAAATAAATCAGAAAACAACTAATAGTAAATGTGAAAGAATTTAAGATATAAAATATACAATGATTTTCATGACACTTACTATATGTATTGAATTTAAAAGCTTCATCCAAATTATTTATGATTGGATCAGACCAGATGTATAGGAGAAAAATGCATCTATTCAAATACAGAGTCAAGGCATCAATTCCTGCTTATTACTCACCCTCATTACTTTAATTTACTTTTCATGAATGTAATTTATTTCAACTTTATAGTGTGCAATACTAACATTTATTTCAAAGCCAACATATCATTCTTCTATTTTATGGAATGACAAATAAAAATGGCAAGTGATAGGATATATTGGAGTATATGAGGAAGCCATTTTGTGTAAACCTAATTCGGCCTGACCTTGTGTTTCCAAAAGGGGCTGACCAAGGCTGTTGAGCATGCATTGTATATCTGCTTTAGATATTCCCTATGGCAAGAACAAAGGCCCTTGAGATAAAGGTGAAACTTCCCTCCCCCTCCCAACGTTGGCATCTCCTTAAGGACTAAGCATCTTTCCTTAGGCTAGAAACTGATTGCTGCGCTCACCTATGACTGCCCAGCTCGAGACAATAGACTTGCCTCCTGCTATGCCCACCAAGATAGCAGACCCACTACCTGCTGTGTCCATCAAGCGCTGTGCTGACAGGGCAATCTTGTGACTATTGTGGGAGGGACATTTCAATCATATGTAAAACGTTCTGTTTGGGGGTATATAACCACTCTGTATACCTCACTTCTTTGGTGCCCTTTCTTCCTTCGGGAAGAAAGGCCCCGGGCCATGGTCCTCAGATTTCAGCTCAGAATAAACTCACCCAAATTTTCATTTATAGATTGGTTATGGATTATTTTCGTTGACAGGAGCAGCATTGTGGAGATATTGCAATGAATGAGAAAGATACACAGACACAAGAATGGACTTTAAAGTTCAAGTAGATACTAAAGGTCAGAAGAGGCAATAAGTTCAAAATCCATGAAAACAGTTTGGGCAACAGAGATAAGAAAACAAAGCAAAGCCTGGTCAACACAGGCCAGACAAAGGCAAACCTTTTATGCAATAGGAAGTTAGAGCCCAACTCTGAATATTAAAGGGAATTATAGAATACCAACAACAAATAGGGCCCCAAACTAATGAATTGGATTTATGACCTTATTGTTTTAGAGAAAAAAGTATGAAGTAGTGAGCCTCAGTAATGAAAAGCCAAGACAAATAGGAACCTTCAGTCTGAAAGACGATGTCATGTGAAAAGAAAAGTTCACCCAATACTTTTTATTAAGTATGAATTTTTTATTTTTTATTGAAGTATAATTTACGTATAATAAAATGAAGATCTTAACTGTTCAGTTCAATGAGTTTGGGCAGTTGCATGCAACCCTTTAACTATCATCAAAAATAAGATAAAGAACATTTATATAACCCCAGAAAGTTCCTTCATGCCTCTTTTCCTGTCCATTTCTACCTCTACTTGAGGCAACCACTTTCTAATTTCTGTACCCATACATTAGTTTTGCCTTTCCTTGGAATTCATGTAAATGGAATCACACTGTATGCATTATTTTTGTATCTAGATTCTTTTGTACTACAAAATATCCTTGAGATTCATCCATGTTGCTTGTATCAGCAGTTTGCTCCTTTTTATTGCTGAGTAGTATTCTGTTATATGAATGTACAAATTTACATCATTTGGTTTACCCTGTTGATGGATATTTGTCGAGTTTTTTCTTCAAGTTTTGGTCTAGTAAAAATAAAGCGCCATGAATATTCCTGTACAATTCTTTTTGTAGGCATATGTTTGATGTCCACGTAGGTAGCCAGGTCATAGGACAGATGTGGGTTTAACTTTATAAGAAACTGCCATGTAGTTCACCAAAGAATTTATTTTCACATTCCCTCTACCAACTTAAGAGCACTTTAGTTGCTCCACATGCTCATCAACAGAGTTCCTACATATCCCAGTTTCCACAATATTAACAGCTTACATTAGTATGGTAACTTTGTTCCAAGGAACAAACCAATATTGACACATTTGGTATTGTGAAGTTTTTTATTTTGCTTTTGGTTTTCATTTTAGCCCTTCCAGTGGATGGGAATGGTGTATCGTTGTATTTTTAATTTATATTTTCTAATAACTAATGATGTTCATTCCTTTTCATTTTCTAATCGTCTATTCCTATATATTCTTTTGCAGGTGTCTGCCATGTCTTCCGTATATTTTTTAATTGGATTGTTTCTCTTTTCACTGTTGATCTGTAAAAGTTTCTACATATTCTGAACATGTCTTTTATCAGATAGCTGCATTATATTTTCCCAGTCTGTAACTTGCCTATTTATGGTGTGTTTGATAAGCAGAAATTCTTAATTTTGATAAAGACCAACCGATACATTAATATTTTCCTTTTGTAGTTAGTATTTTTTGAGTCCTGTTTAATGAATCTTTTCCTACCCTAAGTTAGTAAGAAGACAGTTCAGAGTATTCCCATGTACCCTATACCCAGTTTCCCCAGTTATTAACAGACTACATAAGCATGGTGCATTTGTTACAATTAATGAACCGGTATTGATACATTGTCCATACTTTATTCTGATTCCCTTAGTGTTTACCTGAGGTACTTTTTCTGCTTCAGCATCTGATCTAGGATGCAACATTACATTTAGTTGTCTTGTCTCCTTAGGGCCCCCTTAGCTGTGAGTTTCAGATTTCCACAGTTTTCGAAGACTTTCACAGTTTTGAGGAGCACCAGTCAGGTATTTTGTAAAATAAGTGCTTAAAAAGATATTAAACATCAACAACCATTAGGGAAATGCAAATTAAAACCATAAGAAACTACTACTCACCTATTACGATGGGTAAAATTAAAAAGAATAACCATACCAAGTATTACCAAAAGTGAGGATCAACAGAAACTCCAAACACTGCTAGTGGGAATGTAAAATGATACAGCCACTTTGGAAAATAGTTTAGCAGTTTCTTAAAACTTTAAACATATACTTAGCATAGCCATTCTATTCCTAGGAATATACTCCAAAGATGCAAACAACATTTCTTGGAAAGACTTGTACATGAATGTTCACAGCAATTTTGCCTGTAACAGCCAGAAAGTTGAAATTTTAACCCAAATATTCATCAACAGTTGAACTGACAAAGAAATTGTGGCATATCTTTATAAGGGAATAGTCCTCAGCAATAATAAGGGATGGAGTATCAGTACTTGCAACAAGTTGGATGAATCTCAAAATAAGTAGATTGAATGACAAAATCCAGACAAAGAAGAGTACATAATGTTTCAGTCCACTAAGGTAAAATTCTAGAAGATGCAAGCTAATATACAATGACAGAAAGTATAATAGTGGAGGAGTAGCAAGAGTGGGGTTACAAAGGGACACGAGGCAATTTTTCTGAGTTCATTATTTTGATTATGGTTATGGTTTTCCAAGTATATTATGTTCAAACTTCTCAAATTGTACACTTTAAACATGTAAAGTTAATGGTATGCCAATTATATTCCAATAAAACGTCAAAGAAATAAAAAAAAAAAACCTCCTATACATTCCTCACCCTCTCAAGGGAATATGCACCAATCTTTTAGCCCCAGTTAGAAAGCATTCTTCTATGCATACTTCTATCATTTGTATACCTTATCATATTTCATTGTTTTTGTTGATTTATCTATCTACCTCACATTTTAAGCAATATGAAGAAATAAATATTTTTAAGATTGACTTTCTTTTTTTTTTTTTGCTTTTTTTTTTTCACTTTTTCTCCCCAAATCCCCCCAGTACATATTTGTAGATTTTAGTTGTGGGTCCTTCTAGGTGTGGCCTGTGGGACGCCACCTCAACATGGTCTGATGAGCAGTGCCATGTCCACGCCCAGGATCCAAACTGTCGAAACCCTGGGCCACCGAAGTGGGAGCTGGAGAACTTAACCACTCGGCGACAGGGTCAGCCCCCTAAGATTGATTTTCTAGTAGCTATGTTAGAAAAACTAAAAAGAAATGGGTGAAATTAATTTTAATAACTCAATATGTCCAAAGTGTTATTATTTCAACATATAATCAAGATAAAAAATTAGAGATAGTTTTGTTTTTATATGAAGTCAAAAATTTGCACAATCTAATTCAGAGTGGCCACATTTCAAGTGCTCAACAGCCACGTGTGACTAGGATATGTTCTTTTAGACAACACTGCCCTACAATAACACAAAACACCAATAGAGTTCCTAGGATTTTTTGATTGCATATAGTTAAAAAGTTTTAGCTTAAGGGAAAAAAGAGTACCATTTACTTCTCATCTTAATGCCTACTGAGATTTTTGTGCTAACTCAAAACTTTAATTTTCATTACACTTGTTTTTTCCACTCAGTTATCTTCAGTTTCTCATCTACTTCCAATTCCTATCTCAGATTGAATATGTAATGAGAAAGAACAGATTTATTTAATTACAGGCTCTAACTAGATTTTTAAAAACATTACTTTGAGCTTGGGGGACACTAGGTGTGGAAGCGATGAGCTCTCTCTATATAGGTGCTCCCTTAAGACTTAAACTGTAAAATTTCAATTAGTTTGATGTTTATTAATTTGCTCAGAGTTTAAATTTCTTGTATTATATTTAGAAGATCACTTATATGATTAGGGCACTAGAATTTTTTAAATGACATTCCATAAAAGACTGACTCTAGTTAGACACTTTCCCACCCCTCCTCACCGTGGTGGCCACTGAGGCAACTTTGAAGAACCCCTAAAGCCAGAATCAAAGGTGTCCAAGCTATGCCCCATTTCATAAATAAAAATTAAAACTCACTCCTTTAAATGTTAAACTGCAATTTAAACAATGATAATACTTCTTTAACAGAGGAAATAGAAAAACTATAAGAAGGGAATGAATCTGTTCAGGGTTTTCTGAAAAGAAATGTGGAGTCACCTAATATTCATATACCACAATTGAACCCTGCCTGTGTATCTCTAATTCATAATTATTCTTTCCCAAAGCCATTTTTGAAAAAGAGGAGAAATAATGGCTAGCAAATATAACACCATTGTTGTAATGACTGAGGCCTAAATACAGCCATTTTTATCTAATTGGGTCTTATAATCCATTTTCCTGCCACATTAATCCTTAGCTACTTTACAGCCAGGGCTTTTAATCTGGTGTTCGTGGACAGACTTCAAGGAAATCTGTGAACCCTTTGAAAATGTATACAAAATATTGTTTTATGTCTCCTTTTTTTCCACTTGAGACGGAGGTTCCCAGGATTCTGATTTGCTTTAGCCAAGCTACTTATTTTGAAATTTCAGACAATGGTGGTGGAGAATGACCACCTTTCCCCCCATCTTTGGAAGACATGAGCTAAATAAGAGGGGTTGAAACAATTGAATCAATGTCCCATTGGAAGACATGGGCTTTAAAAAGGGACTTAGAAGATGATTTAATCAATGTCCCTTTTTTTTTGGACATTTAAGTTAAATGAACACACTTTGTACATAAATCTTTTTAGCGTTCTCATTAGGTTTAGGATAAATTCCAAAGAGTGGGATTGCTGGGCTAAAGGATGTGAAAATTTAAATTTTTAATACTCTTGATACATATTGCCTAACTGCCAGAAAATTTATGAGTTTATATCTTAGCCAAATTGTGTGAAAAGGCTCATTATCTCACACGTGGATATAATAATTTTAAATATTAAATTGCATATTATTTTGGCTTGCACTTCTTACTTTTACATATCTTCGTATTCCATTAGCCAAACACACCGATCCTGTCAGAACAGAGAAATAAATTACTATCACTTCCTTCCTTGGTTACTTTCTATCTTGTGACAATGATTATAACAATAGCTACCATTCATTAAATGTTAAACTCTGCAGACAATGAGTCTAGTCTGTACTGGACAGTTATTCGCTGTATCTCATTTAACCCTCAAAACAACACTGTATTGTTATTCTCATTTTCTAACTGAGATAACTTCGCCTTGGAGACGTCGGGAAGTGTAGCTCCGCGTCACAGCGATGAGTCGAAGCACTGGGATTTGAGCTGGGATCTCACACTCCTGTAACTAACCACTGAGTCACGGGGGCGGGGGGGAAGACAGCATGTGCAAAAACAAAAGTAAAACCACGCAAACCACAACCCAAACAAAAACAGAGTTCCTGCCCGCTTCCAGTTCCCTTCTACTGGGCAAGAGGTTCTAAATTAAAATAGATGTGACTCTTCGGCTGCCAGATGTGTGTCTACCTCCCAGTTTATCCCACTCCTGGCCTCGCTAGTGTCAGGGACGACTCGCACAGCGTGGACTAGAAAGCTGCTCAGCTGAGGGGTGAGGCAGAGAGCGAACATTTTTCCCTTTTGCAAAAGGAAATGGCCTGACAGGGGGAAAAAAAATGGAGGAGGTACTATTATTTTAAAATTTTCCAGGGTCAGGGCGACCAATTTTTACCTTTAAGTCTGGGGAGACCAAGGCAACGAACCCGCGATAGCGCGCAGTCACAGCAGCTGCGCTTTCGGGCTTTAAGAAGCCGGAGGAAAGACGCATGCGTCTTGCACTCTCCCGGGCTATACGCCTCCTTTGGGAGCTTTCTGCGCAGGTGCGGGCGCAGGTTGCAGCAGCGCCGGGCCTCAGCTGATGTCGTCGTCGTCCGGCCCCTCCCCCGTCCAGACTCCGCGGCGGCCGGGCGCTGCAGGCCCGTCGCTCCGGCTTCAGCCTCCGGGACTGCGGACTCCGTGACCCTGTCTCGGGCCTGCCCGCGTCGCAGCAGCTCGGGACTGCGCAGCGCCCCACGTGCCGGTGAGCGACCCCGGACGCTCAACCCCTAAGTCCCGTTCCGGAACGGGCCCGAGCGGCGCGCCCTGGGAAGAGCCGAGCCGGACGAGAGGGTGGAGGAGGGGAGGGCGCCGGGGAGCTGGGCCCACTGGGCGACTGGGGAGGTGCTCAGAGCTGGGTGATGGAGTTGTGTCACCTCCTCCTACGGGGACCCAGCCTCCTGCCAAGCGGCTCCAGCGGCACGGTATTGATTCCAGGCCCCCACATCTTGTGCGGCCAGGTGGCCCCTTGTTTTTGCTATTCTTGAGTTTTCTTGCGTGGTTGCCTGGATCTTATCTTTAACCTTTCCAGAGGAGGCTGTGTGTCGGGTTTTGTTTACGTAGTTGATTGAAGGCGCTACCTTCCTTCTTTATCACAGAAGATCACCCGTTTAAATTGGATGGAGTGCTGTACTTTCCTTTCCTTTCCATACTGAGTCTGAGATCCGTATTTGTTTCCAGTAAATTAAGAGATTGCGATGAAAACGTTGAGCACGGGGAACGAAAGGGGCCCTGGCACCGTTTTATAAACCAGCGAGTCTCCAGGAATAAAAGTGGTTAACTTTATCAGTGCTGTGAGGAAAATCCATTAGAGAAGGCAGGGATGCCCAGTCGGTGACAAAGTCTGGCGCTTGTCCACAGTGTTGATGAAACAAACACCTGTCAGAGACAGACTCCATCAAGGCAACTGTTAGATAATGATAGAAAACAGGCCCAGACTGAGAACCACTTGCTTTTGCTTTCTGTCTACCCCCGCTAAGGCATTCCTGTGGGATGCACCTTACACTCCTGTTGTGTTAGCAGAGATCCCAGAAAGGGTGCCTCTGAGGCCCACAGATCCCAGCTCATCTAGTACTCCACGTAGGGCCCAAGGTCACAGCCAGGAGACAGTGATGTTAATTCACTCCTGAACCACCTGTGACTGGCAAGTATTGGTTTGGCTTAGATTTAATGTCACTGAGACAAATCAAGGGAAGATAATACATTTGTAGAAATCATAAATCATTTATGTTTTTGAACTTACACGGACAATGTGTACATAGATTTTTTAAATAGTGGAAATAAGCATCTTTATTCATCATTCCGCAATTTTAAGTTTGCCTACCAGTTGCATAGTGTTTTTAATCCTGCTGTTCACACTATGTTTGAGTCACTCCCACATATGGATGGCGTGCCAATTTTAAAAGAACTTTTCTTCATCCTACAGGATAAATTGAATTATTTTAAATGTCAGCTTTCCTTATTCACATCAGCGAGAATTTTTAAAAGAAACATTTACCTCTTTGTATGAATGTCTATAATCTATTTTTAGGAACTGGTAAAAGGTATATGGTCAAATTCAGAAGGAGAAGAAATAGGTTAGTTTTAATTTCTGCTTTCCCTCTATTAGTTTTCCCTCAGAATACCAGCAGATTGGATTATATCGATTTTAAGTTCTTTTCATCCTTAAAATTGTATGACCTTAACTGCAGTGTTATTGCATTACTGACTTGTGGAGGTTATTTTTATATAGGTATAAGTACTAGTTACTTATTCTTACTTGGCTTTAAATTTATATTTAATTTTCCTATGTTAGTTTTTGATACTGTCATCCTAAAGTTTTGAAATTAATGTTCCAGATTTTGCTGCTTTGTATTGGTGATTTTTATTCAGTATTTTGGATATTAATGTCATAATTTTAACTCTACTGGCTGTTGAATGAAAGAAGGATCTGCAGGATCTGGTTTTTAGGTTGTTTTTGTTGCAAGTAGTTAAATATTTAAAGCAAGAAATGTGAGGATGAGAAGGATTGTGGATTTTATTTACCACACAGGGGCTTGCATTTTGAAAGGCTGAAAAATACTACTTTGAGTTTACCTGGTAATACGTATAATACCTAGGTGTAATTTGCCCAAAGTAACTTTTGCCTTCTGTGCTAACTGGTTTAAAGGTAGAATGTGTTTTTGTTTTATTCTAAGAAAAGTGAAGCCCACTTGTTTCTTTTCAGAGAACTATAGAAAGTGTAAACTTCTGTCAAATTTTAATGTTGTTTGAAAGCCCATTCTCATCAAAAGTCTAACATGATATATTTTCGTAATATTTTGTTAGAGAAACACTTTTGGATTCTGGTAAATGGCTCCCTTGTTTTAGGCATTACTTTGATTGAGTATAATTCTAATCCAAAAAGTAGTTTGAACATTCCCTTAAAGTTTGTTGTTAATTAATTAGATTCATGTAAATATCCCATGATGTTCTCTAGTATACTTTTTTCCTGAAGTTTACTGTAAGATTTTTCTCTTTCTTTAGATATGGGAAAGTCTTTTTCTCATTTGACTTTACATTCAAATAAAGAAGAGGCTTATGATGGAGTCACATCAACTGAAAATATGAGGAATGGATTGGTTAATAGTGAAGTCCATAATGAAGATGGAAGAAATGGAGATGTCTCTCAGTTTCCATATGTGGAATTTACAGGAAGAGATAGTGTCACTTGCCCCACTTGTCAAGGAACAGGAAGAATTCCTAGGGGTATGTGTTATTGCATTGCTTTTCCTTTCAAGAATGATTCTAGGCATTTGTACAACTGTTATAAAACCCGTGAGTCTGAGCACAACCACCCCTCGGTGTTTTAAAAGACTGAGAATAAAAGTTAAACCTTTGTATCACTTATCTTCAGGCAAAAGGACACAAAGAAACAAACATAAAAATGTTAATTAAGATTCCTAAAGCAGTAGTGAAAACCATCCCTCTACCTCCAGTATTTTTTCTTTCCCACCTGCCGTTATAGCAGATATGCACTATCTCTTGACTGAAAACTTCTAGTCCCTTTTGGCATCAATAGAAGT
Organism: Equus quagga; assembly: GCF_021613505.1. Taxonomy (NCBI): domain Eukaryota; kingdom Metazoa; phylum Chordata; class Mammalia; order Perissodactyla; family Equidae; genus Equus; species Equus quagga. Next base: position 70,106,338 of record NC_060274.1, read on the forward strand.
CATATCACAATTGCTTTGGTATATTGAGTATTAGGAGCAATTTGATGACTTAATATTTTTAATTCATTATCTAAAGAACAATAATAAGCTGATCATGCCCAAATTAGTTATTTTTAAGAGGAACTACATGAAGAGAGATAGTATATGATGATGAGCCAAATAGGAAAAAAAAAATCAGTTTGTGGCATATCATAGGGGAAGCTAGAAGGGAATAATCCCCATGTGCTGTTTGTAGGCTGCTTTAGTAGTAGTGACAACAATAGAAATAATAAAAATACCTTGTGCTACTCTTATTTTCTGCTTGACTGAAGTTGATATATGACCCTGGAGAGAACCTGAGGGAGGGACAAAGTGACTGTATAAGGTATGCCAGAGTCTCTGAGAGATGCCATGGGTTGAGGAAGTTTATATTTATATTTGAGCTGGCCTTTGTGATGGTTTTATCTTTGCAGGGGTAGTAGCTGTTTGAGACTAAAAGGATTATTGTAGTTGAAGAGATTAATGCACTAGGCTCAGGGTGGGGGCGGGGAGTACCATTTTAGCAACCTGGATATATTTTTGAGGTGTGGCCAATAGGCTTTTTTGGCAGGTAGAAGTGGATTGTGGCTTGTAGGAAATCAAGGATGACTCCAAAGGTATTTTTGTCTGAGTAACTGGAAGAATGGAGTAGCCATTTATTAGGATGAAGAAAAGATTTGAGTGTGTATGTCAGGGTAAAGATCAGGAGCTCAATTTTAGATTTGTACATTTGGAGATACATATTTGACATCTGTGTGGATATGTTCGTTAGGCAGTTAGTTATAATAAGGGCCCAGAATTCAAGTGCAAGGCCTAGGCTGGAGTCATGAGTATATAGATGATACTTAAAGCTGAGTTGGATGAGAGTACTAAGTTTGAAAAAGAGCACCTAGAGTAGAAGGAGGAAATCCCTGTGTCTGTGGTGTCCTGGAAGATAAATGTAGAAAGTGTACCAAGGAGGAAAGAGTGATCAACTATGTTGGATGCTACTGGTAGATCAAGTAATGTAAGGACTGAGAACTGTTGACCGAAATAGAGTCTGGGTAAGGAGTTTGTTAATCAAGATGAGGAATTCAAATCCCAGGAAATAGTCCAACACAGTATTCTGAGGAACTGCTCCAAGGTCTACAGGTCTGAGTGTAGTTTGCATACCTTTTAACAAAGCAGTATATATGTAGGAAAGGGCTTAGATGTCTAACTAATAATCGTATACTTCAAGAATAACGAGAACTTTTGGTGATATGTCAAAGAAGACTTAGAATGTTGGTGTTATCTACGTGTGGAGGGAGGCAAGGACCAGGGTTGTCACTTTTTCCCTCAATATCTAAGAAACGTGTTTGGGAAATGTGAGAGCGAGGTACACATTATCTCCTCCTGTTGCTGATTCATCCTGCTGGCATCTTCAGTCACGAGATGAGGGGTTGCAAGGTCATTTAGACACGGGTTTATGAGGCCTGCACTGCTGCTTCACAGTACAGCATGGGTTTTTATTGTACTGACTTTAAGCCTATGCAGCTCACTTGCTAGATTCGCCTCTTAGACCAGAGAGAGGGGTCCCAGTTTATTCACAGAACTGACATTGGATTTGGTGGTGTAGAGGCCCACTGGAGACATTTAAAAGAGCAGCTTTGGTAGCCTGCATAAGCATGTATATCATGTACTGTATAGAGTGAGATCAAGAGAACATAGGAGAGAAGTTATATAGTAAGAACAGAGTTCTTTTGAGGAGTTTTGCTGTATAGAAAAGGAGAGGAATTTTTTTTAAGATGGAGTGAATAATATGTTTGTATGCTGATGAGAATAATCCATAGAGAAAACACTGATAATGCAGGAGATGGGAGAATGATTAGATTTAGTGTACAGTTGCAGAGGGCTACTCATACAGAGGACCTGCAGTTTACGCTTAGTAACAGCAGAGAAGGTAGAGTGTGTGGACACAGAAGTAGGTAGGTGGGTGGAGGAAGTGGTGGGAGCCTGTGAAAGTTCCCTTCTGTTTGCCACATCAGGAGCTAAGAGTGAGGAGAGAGAAGAAGATTTGGAGGATTCAAAAGAAGGTTGAAGTTATGAAATTGTGGTCTTGGAGAGTCAGATTGAGAGTGTGAACTAGGGAAATACAGTATGATTATTGGTATCATTAAGGGCCACTTGAGATTAGTGATCTAAAATGAGATCAGTGAGCATAGTTGTATGTTTTTCTCTATCCACATTTAGCTGTGTGGATATAGGCATAGTAGCTAAAGGCTTGGTTTTAACCAGGATTGTAGTTTAGCCAAATGAATACCACCAAACAAGATGGGATATGTATAAACACACAGAAACATATATACATTTTATATATATATATAGATATAGATATATGTATGTATCTATTTATATGTGGGTGTGGTGGGGGTAATGTAAGTGAGGGAAGAATTGTGGAGAGGGCAGAGAGGAGTAATGGAAGCGTTATGGAAAGCTTCAAAAGAGAATTTGATGTTGGTGCTCTAACAGTTAACATAAAGAGCCAAGTTCTAATAAGATTAGAAAATTGGCATTTAAAGATCCGTATATCTATTAAAGTATATGATATAGCTCAACCAAAGAAATAAATGATGAATTTTGAAGTGACTTAATGTAGAGAGGGGAGTGGCCTGAAAAAGTCCTGGAAGGCTCATTACATTGGGGCTCTTGAAGCATGAGACTTGGTATGTGTCGTTTGGTTTTCAAGAGGGATAGTGTAGGAAGCTCTGTAGTTATAGGGACACAGGACACAGAGGAAGCAGTATTTTTCTGCCACTCTTTTCCACATAACCAAATCAGAGTCTTAATCATGGGGTTAAAGGAAGCCCTGGTAAATTCAGATCTTCTGAAAGCTGAGACTTTTTAGATTTTTTTCAGTAAAAGAATTATTCTTCCTCATTCTTTACACTATTTCGATTAGCTAGACATCTAGGTACATAAAAACATACTACCTACTTTGGAACTCAGCTTCTACTGGATAATTATTAAAGATTTTGGGAGCAGTTTACAAAAGGAATGAGATGACAGCCAGACAGCATTCTGGTCTTTTCAAACCAGACCTTGATGAGGAGCCACTATATTTTTAATTTCATGTTAATAAATTTTTAAACCTACTTCTTTGACTTTTAGGACAAGAAAACCAATTGGTGGCATTGATTCCGTATAGTGATCAGAGATTAAGGCCAAGAAGAACGTAAGTGATTATAAGAAAAAGGCATTTTTGTTTGTTTTATGTCGTTTTTACTTTTCAAATTATGTATGATGATTATACTAGTTAACACTAGTAAAAGGAAAAATGCTATCAGGTTATTAAGTTATACTCTCATATCCTTTGTGTCATCAAAAAAAAAAAGATCCTGGGTGGGGTAAGGTCTTGAAAGCAACCTAGTATCTGAATCTTCTCAAATCTATTTATTAAAACAGACAAACCTAGAATAGCAGTAGGAGACACACACAGGGACATTTTCATTAAAAAATGGATGTTAAGGTGTTCCTGCTAGCCCCAGAATAAAAATGAGTGTTCAAACCACAATAACAGAAAGGACCCAGACATGCATTGCAGCTATGTGGAAGTTGTGAAGGGAAGCCAAAAGAGTTCGTAAGAGTCCCAAGACCCCTGATACCCAAAGCAAATACTTTACTCAAAAGAAGAGGACCCCACTCAGAGGACTTCTAGCAAATACCTCTGAGAATAACCTGTAAAAGTGCGAGGATTCTGCATGCTGCAGCTTGGAGAGAGTATAAAACAGGCCACAGATCTACTAAGGGACCTTGAGAAGATCACAAGGAACTGGACCATCCTAAGCCCTCAAACATCTTAGGGAAAGTCAACAAAAACTCTTACAAAAGGACAGACACATCCTAAGGAAAAACGTATTGGAGATAAAATTTGATTTGTGTAGGGCAAGAACAGGGATAAGGGAAAAAAATGTTCAGAAACTAGAGAGAGAGTCTCAAAACTATAGAAGTGGATATACATAGAGGCCATTTTTTTTAAATAATTTGTCTAACAACAGAGGATGGAGTCCTTGAGCAGTGAAGCTAGGAAAGCAACCCTGGCCCATCCTCATCCCCTAAAATGGAACCTTCTCTTAACAGTGCAGAAACTCATCTCATTTAAACATGAGCAACAAAAAGGGGTTGCAATTAGGCATCCTGAAAAGATGGTAAAAAATAAGAAGAAGAAAGTGAACTGAAGAAAATGCTGACAGATGACAAAATCATATAAGAAAAGCAGATGAAAACTTAGCATAAAATTTTCTAAAAGAAATTAAAAATATAGAAGCTGTGACAGAACAGCATAAAAAGTATAGAAGTTATGACAGAACAGCATAAATTAATGAAAAGAATTTGAGAGAAAATGGTATAGAACACAGGCAAAGAAGGTTGAGTATACGTGTAAGTGGAGTCTGAAGAAAATCAAAGGAGTCAAGCTGAATAAATACTAAACATTTAATTCAAGAACACTTCCCTGAAGTAAAAAATGTAGTGAACCTACATATTGAAAAGGGATACCATAGTTCTGAAAACAATCAACCCATCCTAGTGAAATCACTCGACTTGGAAGGTGAAAAAAAACCCACAGTAAACCCAGAAAAACTCCTTTGAGTGCCCATGCCAAAGGATCAATTAATTTATAAGCGATAGAAAATCAGATTGGCATGCTACTTCTTGGTGACAGTGCTTCAAACAAGAAAGCAGTAGAGCCACATATCTAAGCCTTGTGGAAAGGGATTTTAAAAATAGTCAGTCTGACCCTTTATTATAAAATATGAAAACAGTTATGAATATGCAAGAAATCGGAACTAATTCCTTTATAACCTGAGAGTGGAAAAATATTTCCAACTATGATTCAGAATCCAGTGATGAAAGAAAAGATGAATAAATTTAACAAAGTATTAGGTTAATGTTTACAAGATGAAAACAAAACCGTAATTGAAGTCAGAATTCAAATGCCAAACTGGGAAGTGATATCTGTAAATGATTATTACAAACAGGGCCAATATCCTTACTCTTTAAAGAGTTTTACAATTTGAGAAGAAAAAAGCTGACCACCAAATGAAAAGCGAGTAAGAGCTGTGAATGGCTGTTTCAGAAGAAAAGAAATGCAAATGTCCTTTAAGCATATGAAAAGACGTCCCAACTTGCTCGTGAGAGAATTGCAAATTAAATGACATTGAGATACTGTTTCTTATCAGATTAGCAAATATCCAGAAGTTTGTCAATATATTTTGTTGGTAATACTGTGTGAAAACAAGCACAATCATGCCTTGCTAGTGAAGGGGAATGTGGCATTATCTAGCAAAATTATACAGTCATCTGCTGAATGATGACATTTTGGTCAGTGGTGGACTGCATATTTGACAGTGGTCCCATAAGATTAGTACCATACAGCCTAGGCTATAATATCTAGGTTTGAGTAAATACACTCTATGATGTTCACACAATGATGAAATCACCTAATGACACATTTCTCAATGTGTATCACTGTTGTTAAGTGACCATGAGTATAAGAAAAAACAAAGAATAGGTCAAACTCATAGTCTGAAACAGAAACACGCACACACACACTCTGGGATTATATGGGCAGTGCCCTGAACTGGGACAAAAGAGGGAGTGATGTTTTTGTCAAATGCTCTTGTAAAATGTTTTAGTGCTTGCCCAATTTGTAATTGCCATCTAACTCTCCGCCCAAAGAATAAGCCAGCTACCTAGGGCAGCTTTTGGTCCTGGATTCTAATGCCAAATTCTTTAGTGTTATACATGTATAAAGGAGTTGATTGAATTCTTAATATCCTTATTTTGAAAGATAAAAATTAAAAGAGGTGAGAATATTTAATGAACCCCTTTATGTACCAGACATTGTAGAGGACATTTTACATATTTCACTTAATGAGCAGATGACTAATGGTTTAGCCATTGGGATAATTTGATAACAGTGAAAACATTCTTGAGAATTAAGAATTAATAGCAAAGACATGGAAAGTTTATTTTATTCTTGCCTTGTACCTGCATAATATTATCCCCCTTTCCTGGTTTTAAAGACAGAGTTTAACAACATCTTCAAAACAGAGTTGATTAATGTAAACAATATTTTTAAAACTGAGTACATAAATACCTTGGGATGAGGAGACTCAAGGACTGTGTCAGTCAGTGAGATTGATGAGGCATGTGGTTGTATCATTATTTTTTTTAAGAGCTTCACAGGTGTTTCTGATGAGCAGTTACTTTAAGGAGTCATAAGATTGGCAAAACTCACATGTGAAAATTCTGCTTCAGTGAATTCAAAAGGGAGTCTTGAAATCTATATTTTAAAAAGCTCCCCAGCTTCATTCTAATGTGCAGCCTGGTTTGGGAATCAGTGCAGTAATGTTCTATCTATAATAAGCCTGAAATCCTAGTCTCCAAAAAGGTAAATACATCTTTTAAGAAGATTTTAATGCTTAATAAACTCAGACCCAGCCCTACTCAATACTTTATAATGTAAAAAGCTGGTACAATACAATATATCTTTTCCTGCTGGTATTAATAGATAGGAGAAAAATTCAAGTTGAAGATATGCTAAGTGTTTTGTTATGTAATTTTTGATGCACATATGTTTAAATAGTCCATTTTCCTTTTCAGAAAACTGTATGTGATGGCTTCTGTGTTTGTCTGTCTGCTCCTTTCGGGACTGGCTGTGTTTTTCCTTTTCCCTCGCTCTATCGACGTGAAATACATTGGTGTAAAATCAGCATATGTCAGTTATGATGTTCAGAAGCGTACAATATATTTAAATATCACAGTAAGTAAAAATTTCCATGAAAAATGTTTTACTTTGTTCCTTTATGATGTTAAGCATCACCTTTAGGAGGTTAAACACCTGCCTTTAGGAGGGTAGAATAAGCTAAACAATTAATTGCTGGCAAATAAAGTATTTATAGTCTGTTTACTTTTCAGTTTACTCTGAATAATTCCTAGCAAGGTGTTAACATTGTTGATTTGATAGATATTATTAATGTAACATTTTCATTTCTTTATGTTTTGTAAAGTGTAATTTTTGCCATCTTTAACAGACTATTCCTTTGTTGTGCTTAAAGATAAAGTACCAGTGACTTTTTGATGTCTCTTGTAAGTTAGTAGGTGTGAAATATCCTCTGTATTTCCCAGGACAGTGGTTTTCAGGACTCTACAGCCTCCCCACTCCTGAAAACAAAAAACAAACAAGCAAACGGAGCTTCAGAGGGGGTTTTCTACATGTTTTACATGTTAACATTTGTTAGAAAAAAACAAGGTTTGCAAAACACTGTATTATTAAAAAGGAAAATGATATATATTGATCATGCCATTAGCAATCATTTATGGCTTCAGGTCTCACAGTGTATCTGTGTGGCAGTGATTTGTTTGGAAGAGTGATATTAGACTTTCCTTGGTTTTCCTTTCAGAAGTGGCTGGTATGGTTGAAGTTGAAATAGAGATGTCTCTGGTAGTGGTTGGGAGGAGGGAGGTTTGGAGGAACAGGAACTGAAAGGAAATGGTATGGTTAAAGTTAAATGGTATGGTTACTACTTAATTACAAGAAAAAAAAACTCCTGTGGAACCTTCAACCTCATTGTTTACTGTCAAAAGTTGTCAACCTGAGGGCTTTTAGAAAAAAACCTTATCTATGAAAAAAATATGTATGTGCATGAAACATATAACACAATGCTAATTGTAAATCATTTCATATGACTGGGGAATTGTTGGGTGTTTCCCTACCTTAACAGCCATTTGGAACAAGGAACATATTTTCCTTTTTAGGTACAGTATTTAAAACAATGGCCAGATCTTTTTGGCCAACCTCCAGAGCCTGTTTTAGTATTAAATATTGTAAACATATGATAAAAAATAAAAGCCACGTGCAGTTCCCTTTTAAATACCAAAAAATGTATTTAAATGTAAATACCATACTTTTAAATAATTCTTCAGGAATTCCCACATTTTGGGATACTAGCACTTAACTAAATTGAGAAAGACTGAACATTAAATAAGAAATAGGATTATTATATAGATGAGCATTAGGTTTGACTAGATGACAGTGAGAAAAGAGGCTGAGATTTCTGTAGGTTCTGTATGAGTATTTTGAAAAAAGGAATTATATAATTTTGTTTTTTAAAATGAGTAAAATATATTAGTACTACTTACTCTTTTTTAGTAAAATTTATTCTTTCTAATAATAAAAACATTTAATTAAAAGATATTTGAAAAATACTGTAATGTATAAAAATTTTTACTTCTGCTGCCTAGCCTAGACCTAACTATTAACATGTACCTGTATTTGCTAACAGTGCATACATACATTTGCATGCATATATATACACATTGACAGATGTAATCAAACTTTTTCAAACGTGTATAAAGGATACACGTGTACATACACACACACGCACATTTTATGTTAATTGAGCTCTCACTACAGTTTCCCATATTAAGTGGTCACATGCAGTCTTTTTATATGGCTGTATTACAATTTAGTCAACAATTTTTATATAGATGTTTAGTTTTGTTGTTACAAATATTTATTCAGAAATCATCTGTGTGCTTAAACCTTGTTTCCATTTCAGGTTATATCTTCAGGATAAATTCCAGAAAGTAAATTTGCCAGTTAAAGATCATAGATAGTTTAAGGCCTTTGATAATAAATCATGATTGTTTAAAAGCATATGATTGTGGTCCCTTGACTTACAAATTAAATGGATTCTCACTGCTCTCAGCAATAAAATATCTCATCTTTAGTACTAAACTTTTTTGTCCTATCTTATTTTTTCTTCTCTTTCTTGATGTTTATATTTTCTTTCTAACTCCCAATATATCTTTTCCTAATTCTCATAAGTATTTTTGTCCTCACCCTGTTTTGCACCATTGATTCCTTTAATATCCTAATGAAAGTTATGCACACTTCAGAAGAAAAGACACAAACCAACCTTATTTTGCATGTATATACAATTCCAAGATTCTCCTGAATCCCATTCCTTGGTCTGCATAAGAAGGTCTGTTGACCTCAACTTAGCAGTCCCTTTCTTATAGTGTCTAGAAATGAATCCTGCGTGGGGATTAAGAGCCAAGTAGATGAAAATGTTTATATGTTTAGATAAAGGTTATTTCTACTAAAATTATCTGGAAGTTAAAAAATTTCTTTGCATTTGTTACTATAATAATTTAAATGAATGCATAAATGTGATCATGTAAACTAAGAGTCCTTTCTCTCCTTTCCCATATTGCATCTTTCCATATCTTTCTCCATAGTCACATTAACTTATAGACAAACTCATGTTATTTTTCTTAAATTGGTATTTATTTTCAAAATATAATATTTTCTACATGCTTTTATGCATTTTGGTTTTCTCACATGTTGATACCTTGTAGAAATCTCTCCTGATTTTCTGGCATAGGGTTAATCTGTTCTTTTTAATGGCTACATAATATTCCATGCAGTGACTTAATATTATTTATTCAATCATTCTTTTTATGGATGGGCATTCACTTTATTTTCAGGGTTGTTTTGTTTGGGGTTTTTTTTGCGACTACAAATAACACTGTCATTAACATCCTAGTGTTTTTATTTCTGTGTAACAAATGCTCAGAAGTAGGATTGTAGGTCAAATGATATCCATCATTTTTAAGTTTAATGGATATAAAGCAATATTCATTTTTTCCTAAATCAACTTTTCCCTGACTATAAATGAATTTGAGAATTTTTAAGGTTCCTTGGCCATTTATATTTGTACTCTTTTGATTGGCTCACTCATATCCTTTGTTCTTGTTTTGCTTTTTTCCTGTTGAGGCTTTCTCTTTTCCTTTTCAACTTGTAAGGGCTCTTGGTGTAGATGGTAACCATTACTATCTGCCTTACGAATACTTCTTCAAGATTTATCACTTAGTGTCTATTGATTTTGGTTTCTTTTGCTATGGCTTTTAGATGTTTTATTTATATCTGTTATTTCTTGATTTAGTATTTTTTCTTTCTTATTTTTATTGACTATTTCCTAAAGTAATTTGATACAATTGTGTATTAGAGTTACAGAAATTTGCTCCAGCTGTTACCTAAATAACTATAGAAGTGATGCAGCTGCATTTTTTTCCAACCAAACAAGCATAAGTCTATCCCATTTCTTCTCCAAAGTGACCTGGTGAAACCTCTATTCGAGGATTAGTTAAAATATCAATTCTCTTAAATAAAAAAGTTTATGTAGAGTACTATTTAACATTTTAAATGGTCATCTCTGTATTTAATAGGAAATAACTTACTAATATAGTCAGTGGAGACATGTATATATTAACATTTAGTAAAAATTTAAATGAAATTTTAAAATTATTTTTGTTGAGATTTTGCTAAGGCCACAGATATATCTTCTAAATTTGTTTTTCTGTATTCCTGTACTATACATTTTCTGGGCCTATTTTTTCTTAATTGTGTGTTTATTTTAGGCATGTTATATACATAGTGCTCATGCGTGATACTAATTGGTTCACTTAGTGTTCTTTGACATTTGGTGATACATTTCTTCCTCCTAATAAATGAAGCATGGCTACAAGTGAAGTCATTTTCTTTGCTAATGTTGAGTACATATTTGTTATGCTTATTTTTGGATAACTTGCACATTTTCTGCCTTCTTTCTTTCACAGAACACACTAAATATAACAAACAATAACTATTATTCTGTTGAAGTTGAAAACATTACTGCACAAGTTCAGTTTTCAAAAACAGTTATTGGAAAGGCACGCTTAAACAACATAACCATTATTGGTCCGCTGGATATGAAACAGGTAAGCTTTGGTCATGAAATACTTTGGAGGAGTTAAATGAGTCTCAACTTTGTATATCATATTAACTTGAAGAAGGGGGGGATTTCGTCACAAACTTGACTTTGAGGTATACCCCATGTATGTATAAGAGAAGCTCTTAGAATCAAACTCTCCTAAAGGGAGAGATTTCTAAATTTTTTGAAGTTATGAAATGTATCTGAAATACTTAAAGTTTTGATTCTATTCTCTATTGCTTTATTTTCAATATTTGCCTTTCAGATTGATTACACAGTACCTACTGTCATAGCAGAGGAAATGAGTTATATGTTGTAAGTTCTGATTTTTAATAATTTTCTCTCATTATAAGGTATGAAGAATAAAGTGTGTGTGTGTCTGTGTATGTATTTTTTTTTTTAATTTTCCATAATCTTAATAGTCAAGACATTTTGAAATATTCCTTCTGGCCTCTAATCATCCCTTTCCAACATACATAATGTTTATGTACATACACCTATACACATAAAATTTGTTTTATATTTTTCAAAATTAGGATCATATACACCATGTCACTTTTTATTTACTATGTTATGAGACTCATATTCTCATATATTGTAGTATTTGTTGATGTTTTGATATAGAAGGACTAAAAATAATGTATAATACTCTATTAAGAGTTTGATTCTGAAGCTTTTAAATTGAGTTGAAATGATTACTAACTCTTAAGTAAAAAATGATGATAAATTTTCATTATCTTTGATATTAGCCTGATATAGAATAAACTGGTTACTGAAATTTCAAAAGGCGAACAAAAATAGTAATCTGTAGCTCATGTTAAAACAATTCTACAAATGTAGTAGTAGGAAAGCATTACCTTTTCTGGGGCCGTCCCCATGGCCAAGTGGTTAAATTCATGCACGCGGCCCAGGGTTTCGCCGCTTCGGATCCTGGGTGCGGGCAATGGCACCGCTCATCAGGCCACGCTGAGGGGGCGTCCTCATAGCATAAACAGAGGCACTAACAAGTAGAATATACAACTGTGTATGGGAGTCTTTGGAGAAAAGAAGGGGGAAAAAAGGGAAAAGAAGATTGGCAACAGATGTTAGCTCAGGTGCCAGTCTTTAAAAAGAAAAAAGAATAAGAAGTCATGAAAATATTAATCATTATTTGATATAGAAAATACTCAACCAGTAAATGCTTAGTTATTTTATCTTCTTAATAATATCTCTGTTAGCTTTAACATAGGAGGAGGAATCTTAATTTTTTTAAATTTATTGTATTGTGATTTGCATTTATTCACATTGTTTTTCCTTTAACAGCGATTTCTGTACACTGATATCCATCAAAGTGCATAACATAGTACTCATGATGCAGTAAGTATGAAATTTTTTTAAAGAGATACTTCTTTGTTTAAACTTTAGATTTATAACATTGGCTTAGAGCATACACATATTTACAAATACCATCTCAAGTGGGTTTTAAGCCTTACAAGAGTGCTATGAGGTTAAGTAATGGGAGCTCAGAATGGTGAAGGTTCACATGGCTGCTAGATAGTGAATATAGACCTTGAAAGAACTCAGGAAAATGGCAGGGGTTGCAATAGAGAGGACTGGGCTCAACATCCGATTCCTTGCTGCCTCTGGTAACCAGTTAATGTGAACAGTAATGAGCAGAAGTAATGTAAATTAGGTGTTGGTCCGAAGCCATTGCAACATTGTAGGTTGTACGTTTGGTATTTGAGCCATTAGCTGACATTTGATTAACCCTTTTCCTATGGTAGAACTGTATGATTATTTTTAAGAGTGTAGTGAACATATATTTTTAACTAAAGATAGATGTTTTGAAAAAATTACATTTGTTGTATATAATTATTTGGATAGGGCTTGCTCAGCCAGCATTTCTTTTGTCTGGTGGGGAAATATTCCCTAAGAGGACTGTGTCTGCAATATTAAGTTATCCTTAATCAAATAATCTCGAGAATTTTGATGTATAAAAGTATTCTCACTTTAGAAAACTTTTTAATATATAACTATTCAGTGATTCTTGTCATTTATTTTATTTTTAGAGTTACTGTGACAACGACATACTTTGGACACTCTGAACAGATATCCCAGGAGAGGTACCAGTATGTTGATTGTGGAAGGAACACAACTTATCAGTTGGGGCAGTCTGAATATCTAAATGTACTTCAGCCACAACAATAAAAACTGGAAGAGATGCAGCTGGAGACAAAGAAATGTCTGTTGCTTTTTCCCAAACTCTAAAGGATGAGGTACTTACTTCCTGATAAATCTTAAATTGAACAAACCTAAAGTTTACACTCTTTTAAGAGTACAGCTAAAAGTATGTGGGCTTGCAAGTTATTGCAACTCTCCACTCTGTGTTCATGATATTTGTACCAGGGTCTTTTACATGAATCTAAATTTATTGATTGATTTTCCTCCCAACCCCCTGTCCCCAAAGGAAAAAACCGAGACTTCCCTTATAAGAACAATAAATGATCATTTAAAATTCGCAGCTCCAATCACTACTGAAAACATAATTTTGGTGATGAATATAATTTGAGAAAGTTTGTTTCTGAATGTTTTTATAAAATATTACTAAGAGCCTATTATTCATGGAAGACTTTTAAAAAATGACCTTTTTTTCCCTGTTTTATAAATTCTCATTGCTACGTGGTAGTATTTCAACTATATGATATTTTAGCTTTTAGCTAAACATTTTAATTTTTCATTTATTGAAATTCTCATTTGCATATTTTGGTCAGTCTTATTTCAAGCCAGTGCTTGTGTAACACTTATAAGTCAAAATAATCTTTGCAAAATTCTGTACCTAAAATTTTTAAAAGCCCCTAAATAGTGTGTTTCACAGGTCCTGCCATATTAGTTACAGTTTTGTGAAATTTTTTGTAATCTTCAAACATGGTCATTCATTGTACAATATTGTAAATAAATTTTGCATGGCTGTTATATAGCTTTAATAAATGTCAAAGTGGTACAGATTCAAAATAAAGTAAGTTGCTCATAAACTAAATAAAACAGGAAAATGAAATTCAGAAACCTGTAGAATGTGAATATGGTTCCAATTACATATTGGATCAGGCATAAAGTAGATTGGAAATAAAATATTTTGAAACTCCACTTTTTTTTAATGTTGCTTTTCATACTGAACAATTGTGAAATTGTGAAGACACTTATTTTTCACAACTATTAGGTACCCAAGTCATTAATTTTATGAATGTTTTAGAGGATGAAATTATTTCTTTGGTAGAAATTATTCAAGAAATCCTGTCATTAAATGATAGTGGTTATATCAAAATAAAACCTATATTATGCTTTTAAAATTTTAACTACTTTACACATCACGTGCATATCATGCCTCTAGCAGTTACATTTTTAAAGCTTTCTACTTTGGGTTTGGATTTTATTTAAAATTGTTTTCAAGTGTAAATTTTTGACTTACTTTGCTGGTTTATATTGTCATTACCATTTTCCATTTGGGCTTTTTGCCTTTTCACTTACCAAGTTCTAAGTACCTTTTAAATACATACCACTCAGCATAGGGGCTGACTGTGATACCAGAACAAATAAGTGGCTTGAGATTAATTTCTTTCTGTTCCCTAGTGACAGAAATCAGGTTCCTCCTCTTCCCATACAAAGTGCCTAACCTAGGTTTAAAAACATACCTGTTTTATCAGTCGGACTCTCTCAACTATAAAACCTAAGCTTTATTTAATTATTTAGAGCTAATGAAGCTCTCCTTTCTACCTTGAAACACACACTCTGGTCTCCTCTTAGCTTTGATATCATTTCTTTCATATCATTTTCTCCACGTTTTCCTGAGTGAACATTTTAAATAGGTGGGATGCACTAACTTCATTTTTGAATTACTTAGTCTTCCTTTAATCTACTGCTAGTTCATCCGTCCTCACTATTAAACTAAAATCACCCCTTTACATTTGTTATGGACTTTCTTTCTAGTCAAACCCAGTCTTAATGGTTTTCTTCTGCTGTTTTTTTGATACTCCATTCTCCTTGAAACTGCACATTTCTCTAATATATTGATTCTATTTGTATTTTTCAATAATTCTTATTTCATTTTCCCTCATTTTCTATCTTGTGACATCTTTTAATGAGTATTATCTAGACCTTTTGCCTCAAAACTTCTACTCCTGTGACTTCAATGATCACCTGTAGTAGGGCTTCCAAATCTGTTTCTACATACCTGACCAGTCACCCATATAATTTCTCATATAGCTAGTGGCCTAGAGATAATAGTATTTCAGTGACTCTGTGTGAAATCAAAAAATGTTAAAATATTTCCTTATATTCCGTTTACTTCAAAATCACCATTCTTTTCTCCAAAATCATCCTTCAGGTATGCCTCCCTCAAAAGTCAATCCTGATTTATTTTCCTACTTGGTATGTTTAAATCTTGGAAAATTATGTAGTGTAAATTAAATGGATTTTTCTGTTGATTTGTGGTTCTAATATCCTTTTAGAGTACATGCATAGTATTTGCTGAAGAGGTGAGAAAGTGAGGCAACATGTACTTTTAGTGACTTGTTATTGAATATTTTTTCTTCATTCTTTAAAACTTTATTACACCTACTTTCCATGGAGTTTGTCTGCAAAAAGTAGAATTTAAAATAAATAAAAAACAAGTAGTAGAGAAATAAAGATCACCCGTGACTACTTTCAGAGAGGGTTAAGTAACTGCTGGAATAAGCCGAAAACAAAGCAAGCTATAAATTAATAAAACGATAAAAACACATTCTGGCGAAGCAGAATTATAGCCATTAAAAAATATCTGGAAAGAATGAATGAGGCTTTAACTTTTCTCAAGTCCTTATCCACTGTGGTTTCTGACATGGTAATAGGTTACGTATTGTTATATTTTTAACACTGCTCTCAGACCTTATCCAAAGGAAATGGTAAAGATGTTACATATTTTTTTCTAATACTTTCAAGAGTAGCTTTCTCTTAAATTGCATCTTTTAGACTCCTCGTTCTAACCAAATCCAAGATTCTAACAAGCCTCTGTGTGTTGATATTACATGTATATAGCACTATGTTCTTTTCAGAGCTCTTTCATATCTTTTTTCTTACATGATTTCCCATAATCCTGTGAGTCAGACAAGGAGGGTGGTAGAATCCTCATCTTGAAGAAGGAGAGGCATGGAGAAGTTGAGGGACTTGCTGAAGATCACATATTTAGTAAATAGTTTAATTGGAGCCAGACCTAGTTTTTCTGTCTCCCATATCCCATATCTGTGCTCTATCATTTAAAATATCCGTTGGGAAGCCCTGTTGACTCAGGTTAGTATGATTAAAAATTAAAGAAAATGTTCACGTAGTTAATAGTGACAATCAAAATGATAGTGATGGAATAAGATATGGTTACCTTTAAGTTGGTACCTGAAATATTTTAAATGGGAAATGAGCACTTGTAAAATATTTTGGAGCATAATTTTTACTTAATTTTTCTGTTAAAATTTAGTCTTCTGTGATCATTCCAATAAAAATACAACTGATGCATTATCAGTAGATTATTTATCAATAATAGAGAGTAATGTATTTGAGATTTGAAATAAGAACAGTTTTAAAGTATTAGATACCAGATATATTGCTTGAAATTGTTAAATAACCATCTTTACTGTAGTACATAACATGTAAATGACTGATTTTATTTGTGTGCATTTTTCTATGCCTTTTTTATTTGTTTAGGCTAATGACGTGATTATTTTCTCTAAAAATTCATGAGAAGGAAACAAAATTCACATCAGATCTTCTGAATTGTAGTTTGGAAATAACACAGTGCAATGTTAAAATAGATAGGAAGTGACTGCCAAAACACAATAGAAGTGACTTAGGAAACTTCAAACATAGCCTGATGAATCCTTTGTGATTCTTAGCCTTATCATTATTGAAATATAATTCTGGATATTTCATTGGAGGGCGTGTCCCCAACTCTCTCCCATGGCATTTTTTTTTTTTAAGTTCTTAAAATAATTCTTTATATAATAATTATATCTTATTTAAGAAAATGTTTTCTTAGGTACTTGAGCCCTAAGTAAGTCACTGCTCAGTAATAGCTAATATTTATTGGTTACTTCCTGTGTCAGATACTGTACTAATTTTATGTGCATTATCTTATTATTCTTCAAACCATCTAAGGTAGATACTGTCAGTACCTTTATATCTGAGAAAATTGAGTTTTAGAGAAGTTAAAAAATACACCTAAGCTTGCAAGTAGCAGATTTCAGGTTCAGAACAGATTTGTTTGACTCAAGCATCATTGCTCTTACAATTAGCATATTTTCTTTCCAGTCTTTGAAAATGCTTAATTTGTAAAAGTATATTGGTTGTTGCATTTACTATATGAGACTGAGGTTTTTGATAGTATTTTCAAAAATACTATTGGGATATTTTATTATTTTGTAGGTCTTTGATATAATAAAACTGGTTTATTGTTGATTTTTAAAATATTCATACTTATCTGTTAGATAGGCTGTTTTTCTTTTTAAAAGATAGAATTTTAAATTTACAAGTACTTATCAGTCTTCTTTGATAAGCAGTACGAATCGAATTTCAAGTTATTTTGTAAAGTTATTAGATTGTAAGCCAAAGGTTACTTACCATAATGTCATGATATTTAAGCTCATAACGTCTGGAAGTAGCAACTACTTGGCTCAAATACATCTAAGAATAATTAATTTTATTTCTCTCTTTTTTGTAAAATCAGATTTGAAATAAGATGTTTATCTTGAACCTTTATTTTAAGGAAACTATATGTGTTTGAGAAGGTAGAGTAAAAAGACTGTTAAACATTATTTCCTTAAAAAAATTTATTTTTACATGAAAACAAAATATATTTGGAGTGTGCTTCCATCAAAAATTTCACTTCTATATCTGAGGTCTACTTATTTCAAAGTAAAAATTTTCACTTGTCAGCTGAAATTTCTGATTAGAACTAATATTTGTGTATTTTTGTGCTTAGAATGTAAATTTCACAGTGGATTTAAATTTATCCTTAATTTGGATAAAAGCAAGGGATATATTTAAAAGTTATTATAGGGATGAAAGTGGTAATTTCTGTTTTTGGGTTTTTTTTAACTACTAATGAGATCACGTTTGTAGTTCTTTTTACATGTGTTTAGCACAGGCTCTAAATTAAAAAATACAGTGTAGTCTGTGTTGACCTTAAAAATATTCCATAAATTAATAAATACATGGCAAGTTTTTCATAGCTAAATCTAACTCTTGTAGAAGGAAGCTGTGCCTTCTGTTTAATTACATTAATTGAAATGTGTTTAAGAGAAATGTTTTCAGCATATTTTGTATACTAAAAAACAAAAAGGATTAGTATTGGGCCAATGGCCAAGAGGTAATATTACTACCATGTAGACTGTTACAGTTCAAATTGTCCCACTTCCCCCAGAGTTTTAGAAGCTAGAAGTCTGGGTGATACTGTATCAGCTGTAGTTGGGTGATTCTAAGTGCTATAAGTACTATTCATCTTTTAATTGTGTGAGATGGAACAAATGCCAAGTTGCACAAGATGCATACTTTGATTATGTAATGGTTTGTTTCAGGTGAAAAATACCAGCAAGTCATGTCTTGTGTGTTTTACTTATATTTCCTTGTAGAACTAAATTAAGTAAGATTTTTGAAAATGATTTGAATTGATTGCTGACTTGACCTGCCTGGTCAGATATCTGAATGATGGCATTACTCATTACTGGGTAGATTCTAACCCATGATTCTAACTGTGGAATAAAGAGTAGTATAGACCGTAAAACTATGTTCAGGCACTTACTCTTCGTTTATATTATGTATTACCCTCTATCATAACACACTTATTGAATTTCCAAGTTGAACAGTTCTGTAACTATTGTTGCTATTCATGTAATAAAACATGCTTATGATAGTAAAATGAATAGAAGTGCCCCCAAATGCTATTTTTTTTAATTCACTTGTAACTGTTACTCTTGTAATTGTGTATGACAATAAAATTTGTAAAAATTTTAGCATGAAAAATAAAATTTGTATCCGTCAAGTATCTTGGTTATTCTTTTGAACGTCCCTTGACATAAACACATCAGTGTGTAGGTATTGAAAGTCCTTTAGCTTAAAACTCCTAAATCCTTAACAGTTCATATCCAGACTCCACTTTAGCATCATCTTTGATGTCTTTTTCTTTCATCCACTTAACTTCCAATCCATTGCTGAATTCTCTTTGTTCTACCTCTCTAATATCTCTGGGGGTGCGTTTCATATTTGAAATCACCGTTGCTGTTACTCCCTAATTTTTTTACTGAAAAAAGCCCAAGTTCTTAATATGATGTTGACAACTTTTCATTATCTGATCATAACCTAAATTAACAATCTTATTCCTATCATTGTCCCTCACCTATGTCCCAGCCAAATTGAGATGTTTTCCGTTCCTTGAAAACAGTTCTTTCCTTTATCTATACTTTACTCATTCTGGTCCTTTTTTCCTGGAAAATTATTTGACCATTTCTTTAATCCCCCAGTCTTGGCAATTTTTCACTGCCCAGCTCAAGTATCTCACCCCTCCCTCCCTCTCTCCCCTCAGACTCGCTCAAACATTTGATAACTTTTTTCTGGAATGTGTACTTTTAAAAGAATTAACCAATGACAAAGAAAATTTTGTTTTTGTGTTTGAACTCAAAATTTTTGTTATAAACTGAACTTAAAACTTGTTTTAAACTTTTGTTTTAATATTTATCCAAACACATTTTGCCAGCTTAGAGTCAGTGTTTTAACTACAGTTTAAAGAATCTTGTATCAAGGAACATGATGTGAAGTTAGATGAAATGTGACAAAAAATATCTTGGTAGAATAATAGGGGGAAAAATATTTATTACTTGGATTTGCTCTACCTAGACAATTTCTTGAGGAAGAAAGAAGAACCATTAGCAAGTCCGTGAGGGTTTTTTCTGATAGATGTCTGTTCCTTTCTTTGATTGGTAGTTTTCAGAATTTTTTTGTTTTTAGTTGTGAAATCTATTTTTTAGACAATACCTTACATAGAATCCCAGTATGTAACAAAATACCGCTGCTTTGTTTTAATTTGGAACAGAAGACCTTTAGTCCTTGACCACTCATCTTCTCCAACGCTCCCTGAGGCCATTGGCCTTGAGTGTCATGTGCAGCCACTTCTTTAATGACAACAGTGCAATTTAACAAAACTGCTTTGGTTTATCACTGAAACATTCCATAACTGGGCAAATACAAGCTCAACTTTATATTTTAAGTTTATAGTTATATAATAGCTTTGAAAATGACAAGGGGAAAAAATGTAATTCCTAGTTTTCTAATCAGTGGTTTTCCATTTTTACGTATATTTCAAATGATTAGTCTTCAAAGGGAACTTAAAAAAGATTTGAGACTTTGGGCAATATGTATCATCTTAAAGCAATTTTTTAAAGAAGATTCCAGTATTTTCATTTCATAATTCCAGGTTCATGAATAGAATATATAGATAATAGCATTTTTTAAAAAAATTACCCGGAAGAGACTGGAACTACAAAGAATTCTAATTCCAAATCTGCTTCAGATAATTAAATCTTAAATCTTAGAGAATACATGTCCCAAACAAAACTGACTTTTCTGCCTTGTTGATAATTTGTGAACAATTATTTCTACTGTTGAGAATAAATACAAATGGAGACATCAGTGGTATCTGTAACAGCCTCTGTAAAGTTAAGAATAACATTAAAGTCAGATTTTTTTGTAGGGAATGTTTACTCAAATGTAAACTTTCATGTATCTGAAATTGTCTAGTTTGAATAAAAAGTCTTTTATCTTAAAAGTTATTTGTTCAGAGGCCAGCCCTGGTGGCCTAGTGGTTAAGTTTGGCATTCTCCACTTCAGTGGCCCAGGTTTGGTTCCCAGGCGTGGACCTACACTGCTCATCAGTGATCATGCTGTGAGGCGGCTCACGTACCAAAATGGGAAGATTGGCAACGGATATTAGCTCAGGACAAATCTTACTCAGCAAAAAGAAGATTGGCAACAGACATTAGCTCAGGGCAAATCATCTTCAGCAATAAAAAAGAAAGGAAATCTTCAAATACCATAGATTTTTATAGAATTAAAAAAATGTTTTAATGTTTTCAAGGTCTTTCATTTGTAATAGTCAAATGAAAATATTGTCTAGATATATAGTATGTGTTTCATCTTTTACCTTACCATTAGTGATTCAAGAGTGGCATCTGTGACATGACTCAAAGAGAGGAGGCCAAAATGTTGCTATTGTATTAAAATGTCAGCTCATTCTTTATGTACATTTCTACTGTAAGTCAAACTGACATTTTAATGTATGAAGAAGATTGTTTGAAAGGCCATATTGATTCATTTAAATAGTCTCTATTTTGATACTATTTAAATTTTAAAGAGAAAGTTTATGGTTCTTGTGGAAAGAAAAAGAATGGAAAAAGTACGTTGTGCTGTTTATTTACATTAGGGGAAAATTGTTCAGCTCACACACAGAACCATACATTTACAATTTTTTTTAAATTAATGGTACTCTGTAATCTTTGTATTCATTGAATACTTGATAAGAAAGTATTCTTATCAAGGCAGGAAAAGTTATGTCAGGAGCCTGTGTGTTTAATGGAGTAAAGTCGATGATGAAAGTAATAGCTGAAATGTTAGAGCTGCTTCTATGTCAGGCACTATAATAAGCATTCTTTATGCATTATTTTATGTAATCTTTACAGCACAGCCTTATCAGGTACATACTATTATTGCTATTTTCCATTTTACAATTAAGAAAACTGAAGCTTAGATCAACTTGGGGTTTTAATTTTGACTTGAACTTTCAACCAAAAAATAACTTATTAATGTCGGGAAAATAGTGAATTGCTTTTGACGTCTGTTACTCTGGGTTTTAACTTAGATCTGCTTTTATCATTTTAAGATTTATTAAAGGCAAATGTGTAAATAGTATCACAGTCTCCCTCTTATGAAAAATATTTTTATCATATATTTTAAAGTATATCTAAAGCCCTAATTATGATCCTTAGAATTGCAAGACTAAAAATGAGGTAGTGGTGGGTACCTAAAGTTTCAATCCAGTAAACTTTGAGCAACAACTATACACAAGATACTGTATGTGGTACTATAGGGGATACAGAGATGAAAGTAATATAATCCTAACTTCAAAAAGACAGTTTAGTGGCTATGAATAAGGTGGTCAAGATGCTCCCCCCCACCTTTATCTCTTGGACATTTTACCTTCCTCTACTTTTCAGTGTCCATTTCAGTACTATGGTGGAGAACAGAGTTGGAGTACAGCTGTAGCATTTTGGGGGGTGGGGAGAATGGGATACAGGATAAGGAAGATCCTGAGGAGTCTAAGAGTTTTCCAGTCAGTGTACTGCAGATGTGTTACAGATGCGCCAGCCCTCTGCCAGCCAGCTGAGTCCTGGGGCTGCCAGTCATCTCACGCTGTGAGCATCCTCGTTGGTTTGTGCTAATGGTTTGAGCAAATGTTTTTTATGAATGCCATGGAGGGAAAATGTTGGGAAGCCTAGTACTTTAAGGAGATGATGAACATAATAATTTCTGTTTCTATTAACTCTGACAGAAAGTATATGGCATTTTCCCCAAACTTTCATTTGAATATAGTATTGCTAATATTTTCCCTTAAATCAACTCTGGCTTTAAATTTAGGTCTGCTTTTATCATTTTATGATTTATTAAAGGCAAAGAAATATATATTATATATATGTGTATATAGATATAGTCCTAATTCTAAGCAGTAGTAAGATAAAAACTGACTTCTGAGGACAATTGTCTTATATACCAATTCTGGGTGTATACACATACTGATTTATGAAGAGGTCAAAATGACTCTATATAGATTGAGTCACTTAAGACATTCTTTTTGAAGCAACATGATTTTAAGTGCTGGTAGCTTTGTTCTAATCCTCTTTTTCTACTTTCCAATTGTAGAAATACAGTATTCAAGGACACTTGCTCTCAGCGGTGAGCATGTTTATCTAGAGCTGTAGACCAAATCCTGACAGCAAGCTGCCAGTTTGAATTGTTTTATGAACTACCTATTTAAAGTTCTGGACAGTTCTCTTTTATAGGATTCCAGTTGAGCTGCAGATATTTAGCCAGGCCAGTTGGAACTCTAACTAGTGCAATAACAGATGTCTTCATCTGTATTATTTTTCAAGGCTTAGTTACTTTGTGGCTGAAAAGATGGAACATTACAGCAGCCTAGTAACCATGTCTGTTTATTCTTACTATGGGCATTATTTTCCATTTTATCTCATGGGTAATGTAATGATCTGATTATTTGGGCTTGACTTTCAGCCTACTCGCAAATTTATGTTCCTAGAATTAAATAAAAAAAGATGAGGTTAATGCAAGCCCACCCTTTGTAATTCAAATCCATTTGTTTCAGGTATCAATTCTAATCAAAGTACCTGAGCCTTTCTTCTGGAGTCCCCTTGTCCCAGTGTGCAGCCTCTCCTCTGGGTTATATTGCAGCTGTGACCATAGTCATATGAACTGGGGGAAGTTTTCAGAGAAAGCTGGGTCACTGTGGGCTGAGTAGTCACACCAAAATTCAGGAAGGATATATACTCATTTACTAATAATGGAAATCTCAAGTAATGGGATTATGTATGGTTACAATTTTCTTTTTTTTTTATCACTTTATAGTTTCTATTTTTTCTATAATTAACTGACATCAATTGTATAATTAAAACAAGAAACATGCTCACACAGTATAGGTCAGAATTCTTCCAGAGAAAGATATCTGAGGTTGCTGATAAATAAAAAGATGTCTTTTCAACCATACTTATCTTTTAGTATCAACGTGAGCAACATAGCTACTAAAACTTCATAGTTGCTTGTGATTACTTTGATAACAAATCCAAATGTACTGTGTAGACAATCTAGGGTTATTTTGCATAGAAACATTTAATATGTCACTTAAAGTTAAGTCTACAATTCATTTTCTTTTAGTTCATAAAACATTCCTATTTATAAAATCTATTTTCTAAGTGAAGACAGTTTAATATTCTGTTCTCCATATTAGTCAGTGATTTTAATGGAGCAAGAATCTTTCTAAACAACAGAAGATTATGGAAATCAAGTTAATATTGCTCAGTCAATCTTTACATGAAGTATGTTGTTGAAACAAATATTGTCGTCTGTGAATTATATACAAACAATGTAATGTAGGTGAATTGTGCTGACACTGTAGAGGTGATTATAGTACTTGGATTTATGTGAACTCAAAGAACAAAGCAGCTAAAGGACTAATAAATCAGCTGTCCTTTGTGTGAATGGCTTCTTTATGCATTAGTCATCTATCTATTGGGACTCTTATGATTCTAATGGCACAGTTCTTCAGTTCCTGACAAAGATAATATTACTCTTTCCTCTGTTGGAGACTTGTGGTTGTCTCACAATATCCGTTCTCTTCTTTCTTATAAACCTGAGTTTTAGGTGGGCCCATGGCCAACAAGTAAAAGACTACCTTTACCAGTGTAGGGGAGGAAGAAATATTCCTCTATCCTCTAGGTTCTTCTGGCTGGTCCAAGAATTAAATTAACCTGAGACAGAATAAAAGGAGGAAACAGAACAAAGTTTAATAAGAAGTGTACATGGGAGAAACCCAGGAGAACCGAGTAACTCACCAAAATGGCCAAAGTCACACCTTAAATACCATCTTCAGCTAAAAACAAAGGAAGATATTGGAGGTGGTGATTTTGGAATTCAAAGGTGAGGAAAGCAATTCACATGGAATTGGAATACCAAATGTTTGCCATGTCTTCCAAAGACAATGGGACTTGAGGAGGACTTTGATCAAACGGGCCCTGCTAGGTTCCTTGCTGTCTATCACACCTAGTTTGTATTATACTATAGCTGTTTATGGTGATAGCTCCTTGCTTGAACAGGCCTTCTATCTTAAATTCTTTTAGGCAGTTAGGAGGAAGTTCAAAGTTTCTTTCTGTGTCTTTTGTTCTTAAAAATAATCAGGCCAAAGAGGCACATTTTGGGGTGGCAAATTCTGATCCCGACACCAACCTGTCTTGTGGCTAGATGTAGCATATTACTAAATCTAGGCCAATAATATGTGAGTTGAGGCATTGTGTATGTGGGACTCATGGGTAGTCTTTGAAGGAAAAGGGCATGCTTTTCTCTCCCGTCCTCTTGTAACTGAGCAGGGGCTCGTTCTGCCAAAACCCTGAAGCCAATCAATTGCAATGCCAGTCAATGGTTAATAAAGGGATTTATTTGATTATCCAGCAAAATTGGAAGATGGTGGACTCATGTCCCAAAGACCATCTTAAACAAGCACAAAGCTCAAGCAGCTATATAGGGCTAGTGGGCTATGAAGGAAGGGCTCAGGAATGTTGACCATCTGGCATCGGTGACTGGAGGTGCCACAGCAGGTCTTTCAGTTATCATCAGTGATGGATACTAGCATAGATGTTCTTCTCTGATGGGTCATCATATTCCTAAGAAACTCAAAAGATCAAAGTTACCATCTATCACTACAGAGAGGTACATGCATCAGCCAGGATTATAAAATCCACACAGCATGCATATTTCCCAGAGGGTAGGCTATGTGCAAGTTAAAACATATGCAACTGGATGGGTTAGTTAGAGGTTATTCTAAGTTATAATATGGCTTCCTTCATATCAACCTTGCTTTAGGCCTGTATCGCTCTTTACTCTTGCCTGACACCCAGAGTTAATGACAAGAGCTCCAGCAGCTCTTTCAGACTATGAAGTAACCATGAAATTGGAAACCAACTCTGAAGGTGATGAACAAGAAATAAAAACTTTCCCAGACAAACATTGAGGGAATGTGTTGCCAGAAGACCTGCCTTGCAAGAAATGTTATAAGAGGGGGGGAGCAAAATGGTGGGGTGAGCTGACCCAGGATTCTCTCCCCTCCAAAATACAACAAAGAATTGGAAAAACTGAATTTCAGAGAATAAACATAATGCCAGCACGTTAGAGACCTACAATACCAAGAAGGCAGAGATCATAAACCCTACTTACAGCCTCGGAGGTGCTGGAACGGTAGGAGAGAACATCGCTCCCTCCCCTAGAGTCTGCGATTGCTGCTGAGTGGGTCAGGAAGGAGCGTGGGAGGGGCCATGCAACCGGGGATCATCCAGGACTCCTGCCGCTGGTTCAGTGGAAACCCGCTGATGGGGGGAAAGCTTCCATTGGCGGGGACCCCATAAACCAAGGGCCTCGGGAGACCAGCGAACAGAATTGATCTGAATCCAGACTGGTGCGTGAGAATAACAGCCCCTCCCTCCTGGCAAAGCCAGTGGGCGCAGCCACCTTGCCCCAAGGTGGAGAGCTCGTAACACGCGGCTCTCGACCCCCATCTAGTGGTGACAGGCTGTAACTGCAACCGAATTCTACGACCATGGGGAAAAACCGCTCCTCTACCATCCAGCAATTTATAAAAGCCCCAGACCAGAAGGAAAACAATAAAAACACAGAATTAAGTCCTGAGGACTTGGAATTAGGTAAACTAAGTGATAATGAGTTCAGAGCAGCTATAATCAAAAAACTCAATAAGGTAGAAAGATAGAGAAACAAGCCGAGTTCTGGAGTTACTTCACAAAAGAGATTGAAATCATAAAGAAGAATCAAACAGAATTACTAGAGATGAAAAACACAATGGACCAGATAAAACAGAATACGGATTCCCTGAATGCCCGTGTAGACACCATAGAAGAGCAAATTAACATAATTGAAGATAGACAGGCTGAATGGCTCCAGACAGAGGAAAAAAGAGAACTAAGAATTTAAAAAAATGAGGAAAATCTCCGAGAGATAGTGGATTCAATGAGGAATAAGAACATAAGGATCATAGGAATTCCCAAGAATGTGGAAAAGGAAAATGGAGCAGAAAGTGTGCTTAACGAAATTATTGAAGAGAACTTCCCAAATCTAGGGATTGACAGAGAAATGTGTGTAGAGGAAGGTTTCAGATCTCCTAGATATGTCAATGTAAAAAGACATACTGCAAGGCACATAGTAGTAAAATTGGCAAAAAGGAAAGATAAGGAAAGAATACGCATGGAAGTAAGAAAAAAAAAGAGAATAACCTATAAAGGAGCCCCTATCAGACTGTCAGCGGATTTCTCTACAGAAACCTTACAAACTAGGAGAGAATGGAGTGACGTTTTCAAAGCTTTAAAAGATAAAATCTTCAGCCAAGAATACTCTATCCAGCAAGAATTTCCTTCAGATATGAGGGAGAAATTAAATCTTTTCCAGACAAACAAAAGTTAAGGGAATTTGTAACTAAAAGCCCTCCATTACAAGAAATCCTCAAGAAGGCTCTCATACCTGAAAAAAGAAAAAAGGGAGAAAGGGGACACAATCCACAGACTGGGGAGACCGATGGATAGAACCAGAACAGGATAGCAAATATTCAACTATAGCATTAGGGTAAAAATAAGGAAACTACCAAAGCAAGGACGATCTTAGCACTCTAACTACAAATGAATAAGACGAGTTGGAATAAAAAATGAAAATAATTATTTAGGAGGGGAAGAGAAAAGGGTCCAAATCAGTATTGGTCAAGTAAGTAAGAGACCACCAGAGAATAGACTATATTATACATGAGATTCTAAATACAAACTTCAAGGTAGCCACTAAAATAAAGTACAGAACAGAGTCACAAATCATAAATAAGGGAAAATCTAAGAAACCCAGCATAAGAAATTGCAGTATTAAATGGGTAGTCTAAAGCACACAGGAAAAGAAACACAGGAAAACAAGGTAATGAGCGACAGATTGACAGCATTAAGTCCACATGCATCAATAATCACTCTCAATGTGAACGGATTGAACTCTCCAATAAAAAGACACAGAGTGGCAAAATGGATTAAACAACAAGATCCAATAATTTGTTGCCTCAAGGAAACACACCTCAGCCCCAAGGACAAACACAGACTCAGGGTGAAGGGGTGGAGGACAATACTTCAAACTAATAGCAAGGAAAAAAAGGCAGGTGTTGCAATTCTTATATCAGACCAAGTGGATTTCAAAATAAGACAGGTAGAGAAACACAAAGGGACAATATAGAATGATCAAAGGGACACTTCATCAAGAAGAAATAATGCTTATAAATATCTATGCACCCAACACAGGAGCACCAAGATTCCTAAAGCAACTATTAACAGACCTAAAGGAAGATGTTAAAAACAACACAATAATAGTAGGGGACCTCAACACCCCACTCACATCAATGGACAGATCATCCACACCGAAAATCAACAAGGAAATAGTGGAGCTAAATGAAAAACTAAAACAATTGGACTTAATAGACATATATAGATCACTTCACCCTGAAAGAGCTGAAGACACATTCTTCTCAAGTGCACATGGAACATTCTCAAGGACAGACCATATGTTGGGAAACAAGGCAAGACTCTACAAATTTAAAAAAATTGAAATAATAACAAGCATCTTCTCCGATCATGGTGCTACAAGGCTAGAAATTAATTACAAGAAAAAAGCTGAGAAAGGCACAAAGATGTGGAGACTAAACAACACACTACTGAACAAGCAATGGATCATTGAAGAAATTGAAGAAGAAATAAAAAAATACCTGGAAACAAATGAAAATGATAGCATGCCATACCAACTCATATGGGATACAGCAAAAGCTGTATTAAGAGGAAAATTCATCGCAATACAGGCACATCTTAACAAACAAGAAAAATCCCAAATAAGCAACTTTAAAGTACACCTAACTGAACTAGAGAAAAAAGAACAAATGAAGCCCAAAGTCAGCAGGAGAGAAGTAATAAAAATCAGAGCAGAAATAAATACTATTGAAACAAAAAAGACAGTAGAAAGGATCAATGAAACAAAGAGCTGGTTTTTTGAGAAGATAAATAAAAATGACAAACCACTAGCCAGACTTACAAAGAAAAAAAGGGAGAAAGCTCAAATAAACAAAATCAGAAATGAGCAAGGAGAAACAACAACAGACTCTGCAGAAATACAACGGATTATAAGAGAATACTACAAAAAACTATATGCCAACAGAATGGATAACCTAGAGGAAATGGATAAATTCTTGGACTCCTACAATCTCCCCAAGCTCACTTAAGAAGAGGCAGACAATTTGAACAGACCAATCACAAGGAAAGAGATTGAAACAGCAATCAAAAACATCCCAAAGAATAAAACCGCAGGACCAGATGGCTTTCCTTGGGAATTCTACCAAACTTTCAGAGAGGATTTAATATCTATCCTTTTCAAGCTATTCCAAAAAATTAGGGAAGATGGAACACTTCCTAACACATTCTATGAGGCCAACATCACGCTGATCCCAAAACCTGACAAGGACACCACGAAAAAAGAGAACTACAGGCCAATATCACTGATGAACATAGATGCAAAAATTCTAAACAAAATTTTGGCAACCAGAATTCATCAAAAGGATCATACATCAGGATCAGGTGGGATTCATACCAGGGACACAGGGATGGTTCAACATCCGCAAATCAATCAACGTGATACACCACATCAACAAACTGAGGAATAAAAACCACATGATCATCTCAATAGATGCAGAGAAGGCATTTGACAAGATCCAACAGCCATTTATGATAAAAACTCTGAACAAAATGGGCATAGAAGGAAACTACCTCAACATAATAAAGGCCATATATGACAAACCCATAGCCAACATCATACTCAATGGGCAAAAACTGAGTGCCATCCCCCTGAAAAGAGGAATGAGACAAGGATGCCCTCTATCACCACTCTTATTTAACATAGTACTGGAGGTCCTGGCCAGAGCAATCAGGCAAGAAAAAGGAATAAAAGGAATCCAAATAGGGAGGGAAGAAGTGAAACTCTCGCTGTTTGCAGAAGACATGATCTTATATATAGAAAACCCTAAAGAATCCATTGGAAAACTGTTAGAAGTAATCAACAACTACAGCAAAGTTGCAGGGTATAAAATCAATTTGCATAAATCAGTAGTATTTCTATACTCCGGTAATGAACCAACAGAAAAAGAACACAATACCATTCACAATCGCAACAAAAAGAATAAAATACCTTGGGGTAAATTTAACTAAGGAAGTGAAGGACCTATATAATGAAAATTACAAGGCCTTTCTGAGAGAATTGGATGATGACATAAGGAGATGGAAAGACATTGCATGTACACGGATTGGAAGAATAAACATAGTTAAAATGTCCATTCTACCTAAAGCAATCTACAGACTCAACACTATCCCAATCAGAATCCCAATGACATTCTTTACAGAATTAGAACAAAGAATCCTAAAATTCGTATGGGGCAACAAAAGACCCCGAATTTCTAAAGCAATCCTGAGAAAAAAGAACAAAACAGGAGGCATCACAATCCCTGACTTCAAAACATACTACAAAGCTACAGTAATCAAAACAGCATGGTACTGGTACAAAAACAGGTGCACAGATCAATGGAACAGAATTGAAAGCCCAGAAATAAAACCACACATCTATGGACAGCTTATCTTTGACAAAGGAACTGAGGGCATACAATGGAGAAAAGAAAGTCTTTTCAACAAATGGTGCTGGGAAAACTGGAAAGCCACATGTAAAAGAATGAAAATTGACCATTCTTTTTCACCATTCAGCAAAATAAACTCAAAATGGATCAAAGACCTAAAGGTGAGACCTGAAACCCTAAGGCTTCTGGAAGAAAATGTAGGCAGTACACTCTTTGACATCAGTATTAAAAGGATCTTTTCGGACACCATGCCTTCTAAGAGAAGGGAAACAATAGAAAGAATAAACAAATGGGACTTCATCAGACTAAAGAGCTTCTTCAAGGCAAATGAAAACAGGATTGAAACAAAAAAACAACCCACTAACTGGGAAAAAATATTTGCAAGTCATATATCTGACAAAGGCCTAATATCCATAATATATAAAGAACTCTCACAACTCAACAACAAAACATCAAACAACCCAATCAAAAAATGGGCTGGACACATGAACAGACATTTCTCCAAAGAAGATATACTGATGGCCAATAGACACATGAAAAGATGCTCATCATCGCTGATCATCAGGGAAATGCAAATCAAAACTACACTAAGATATCACCTTACACCCATTAGAATGACAAAAATATCTAAAACTAATAGTAACAATTTTTGGAGATGTTGTGGAGAAAAAGGAACCCTCATGCACTGCTGGTGGGAATGCAACTGGTGCAGCCACTATGGAAAACAGTATGGAGATTCCTCAAAAAACTAAAAATAGAACTACCGTACGATCCAGCCATCCCACTGCCGGGTATTTATCCAAAGAGCTTGAAGTCAGCAATCCCAAAAGTCCTATGCACCCCAATGTTCATTGCAGCATTATTTACAATAGCCAAGACATGGAAGCAACCTAAGTGCCCAGCAACAGACGAATGGATAAAGAAGATGTGGTACATATATACAATGGAATACTACTCAGCTGTAAAACAGAACAAAATCATTCCATTTGCAATAACATGGATGGACCTTGAGGGAATTATGTTAAGTGAAATAAGCCAGCGAGAGAAGGATAATCTGTGTATGACTCCACTCATATGAGGAATTTAAATTTATGGACTAAGAACAGTTTAGTGGATACCAGGGGAAAGGTGGGATGGGGGTTGGGCACAAAGGGTGAAGTGGTGCACCTACAACATGACTGGCAAACATTAATGTACAACTGAAATTTCACAAGATTGTAACCTATCATTAACTCAATTAAAAAAAAAAGAAATGTTATAAGAATTTCTTCAGAGAGAAGATATAGGTCAGAAACTCAGATCTACACGAAAAAGGAAGAATATTAGAGATAGAATAAGTGAAACAAAGGTCATTCAACACTGGGTTGTGAATGTTTCTTTGGAGCTCAGCTGTCAATCCCTAAACCCAGGCCCATCAGGATGCAGACCTTCTACAACAGTTTCCCAAAAAAGAAGGGAACCAGAAAACCTGAGCTAGGGCATACTGGGACTCAGAGTTAAGGAATCTGTCAGAGTACAGTTCATCTTCAAAGAAATGCCACTTTTTCATCATTTTCCATTCTACTTTTGGCATTAATATTATTTCACCAAGGAAAATGGTAAGTTACACAAATAAATATTTTTAAAACAGGAAATAAATAAACAGAAACCAGAGCTAGAGTTACCACCCTTGTTTTTCCCTCATCCTTTCATTCTAACTACACCCACACTTTACACTACAACTCACACTTTAAACAAAGCCTATGAAATGGTATATAGGAGATTTCCCAAATTTTAGGCATTAATGAACCATCTCTGTGATTGTTGTTATTTCCTCTTACCCCTGTGGGGAATCAGAATTTGCCACCCCAAAATGTGTCTCTTTGGCTTGACTATTTTTAAGAACAAAAGACTCAGAAAGAAACTTTAACCTTTCCCATAACTGCCTAAAAGAATTTAAGATAGAAGGTCTGTTTCAGGAAGGAGCTGATGCCATAAAATAACTATAGTGTAATATAAACTAGGTGTGGTGGAGAGAGAGAGGAACCTAACAAGGTCCATTTAATCAAAGTCCTGCCTGTGTCCCATTGTTTTTGCAAGCTGTAGCAAACATTTGTTTACCAAACATTTGCTTTTCCATCTCCATGTGAATTTCTTTCCTTGTCTTTGAAGTCCCAAACCACAACCTCCAACATCCTCCTTTGTCTTTAGCTGAAGATGGTATTTAAGGTGGCGGCTTTGGCCATTTTGATGAGTCACTCAGTTTTCCTGGGTTTCTCCCATGTGTACTTGTTAGTAATCTTTGTTCCATTTTCTCCTGTTATTCTATCTTATGGCAATTTAATTCTTAGACCAGCCAGAAGAACCTAGAGGGTAGAAGTATAGTTCTTTCTCCCTTCAACCCCAATCACAGAGTCTACCTACTTTAACCTTCTCCTAAGCAATAATTTCTATAATATCACAGTTTAATGAGAAAATCATATTGTTTTAAAAATACATAATCATTAAATTAAAATATATTTATATATAGCAAAAAAATCAAGTCCTGTGCCACTTGTAGTAAGCATATCACACTCTGAGAAATTCAAGGATGGGTATGAGAGTATTGGGCTAGAAGTCAAAAGACCAGTGTTCTATGACTGGCTCTTCCACTCAGGGAGCTGTGCTTTTGCAAAGTATATAAACTTTCAAAGCCTCAGTTTTCTTATCTCTGGAATGGATTTTGCACAATCCAGGTGTGTGGTATATTTTTCAATAAATGTTAGCAAATATAGCATAATTTTCATGTCACCCACTATGATAATATGATTTATAATAAGAAATATATATTTGATCTTCATTACATTTCTGGCATAGAGGTCCTAAAATCCCTGGAATTTCCTAAGTACTAAGAGTGATAAAAGTGGTTTTTGTTATTCACAACAAGCTGCTTTCAACCACACCTGAGTTTATGTTAATGAGGTGATTTTTGGAAAGCCCCTAAAGTTGGGGGCTGGTTGCCAGGGGAACCAACTTTGTGGTTAGTGGGTTGGAACTGTCAATCCCACCCCAGAGACCTTTGAGAAGGGGAGAGGGGCTAGAAATTGAGTTCAATCTCCAATGGCCAATGATTTAAACAATCATGTCTGTGTAAAACCCCAAAAAGACAGAGTTTGGAGAGCTTCAAAGTTGGTAAATGCACCCACTTGTTGGGAAGGTGGTGAACCTCAATTCCATGGGGACAGAAGCTGTTGCACTTAGGACTCTTGGACCTCACCCAATGTACCAATTTATCAGACTGTTCATCTGTCTCCCTTATAACATTCTCTATAATAAAATGGTAAATGTAAGTAAATATTTCCCTGAGCTCTGTGGATCATTCTAGGAAATCATTAAGTCCAAGAAAAGGGTCATGAGAATCCCAGTTTTTAGCCAGTGGGTAAGAAGTACAAATGACAACCTGGACATGCAATTGGTGTCTGAAGTGGAGGCAGTCTGGTGGGACTGGGCCCTTAACCTGTGGGATCTGATGCTGTCTCCAGGTAGATAGTGTCAGAATTGTGTTAAATTCGTAGGATACAAAGTTGGTGTCTGCTGAGAATTGCTTGGTTGTGTTGGAAAGAAAACCACCTACTGATTGCTTTTCATCCCTCAAGTATTTTGCCTTTTCTCCATATTTCTGGGAGGAAACAAAATGGCCTTGCAACTAGAAGGCTTTCTAAAAGCTGAGTGAGCGCTATTTCTGCTATGCTGCCTCAAGTGTTTGATTGTCTCACAAGAGACAATTCTAGGAAAAATGAGCTAATTTTATAAACCTGAAATGTGATTCTCAGATGCAGAGTATTAAAAAGCCAACACTTCCTGCAAAGCCATTCAGCACTCCAGGGGAAACTTGATCTGTCTGAATAATAATGAGCTATAATGATAATAGCCAAGTGCACCTCACAGGGGTACTAAGGTTTAATGACTCAATATTTGTGGAACCCTGTGAGCACCTCCGAAGTTATGCAAGCATAAATGAATAAGTAGGGACACCATATACCATTGTTATTTCTGCATTAAATCTCTCCTGATAATTTCTTATCTTATAATACCTTGTAAGGTAGACTCTGTATGAGACTAATATACAGACAAAGTTATGGAAGAAATGAAATATAAAAAAAATATAGTAGTGATTTCCAATGAAATAATTATACTCTCATATTAGTAAAAGAGAATGGAGTTATTAATTGCACCTCTAAAAAGTCATTCCTAGGTTGTAAAATAGGAAAATGAAAATCTGGAATAGACACTTAAGATATAAATGTCTATAAAGAGTTTGAAAAAACACTTGCTAAATTTTTTTTCTTGTGGAGGTGGCAGCTAAGATTTTAGTCACTTTTTTCACACTGAAGAAATTATAATGATGTTTTCTGTTTAACTTATTACTTAATAGAAATTGTATACATTATTTTTATACATCTTCCACTCTGCCTTTCCATCCTCCCCTCCATCACTAACATTACTTATGCAGTATGATAGTACTTTTAATATTCCTAGGTTAAAAAAAAAATTCTTTAGAACTCTATATATCTTTATCATATTTTCCAAAATGCAACACTGTGATTGTGATGTTGTCCCTAATTTCAACTGAGGTAGCTGAAGTTAGAATACCTTGGCCAACAGTCTCTTCAACAAGCTTACCTGTAATACCTGATCTCCATCAGTGAAAGATTCATTTCTCCCAATAAGTATCATCATTTAAAATGAAAAATCATCCCCTGATAGGATTCTGTTGAGGAGACTGCTCCTCTCATCCTTGCTTTTGCTCTTTCACCTACCTGACATCATTTTCCTCAAGACAAAGGGAGTTTCTAAGAGTGAGAAGGAAAGGAAAAATAACAAGATCACCTCTTTATAAGGAGAGTAATTCTGGGTGTGCAACTTTGTACCAAGTTTTGAGCAGGTTCCTCATTCTGAAAGAGGGCAGAGGGGACATAGAGAGGTGGGAGGATATTGTAGAAGAACAGAATTTGTCACCCCAAAGATGTATCTCTTTGGCTTGATTATTTTTAAGAACAAAAGACTCAGAAAGAAACTATGACCTTTCCCATAACTGCCTAAAAGAATTTAAGATAGAAGGCCTGTTTCAGGAAGGAGCTATCATCATAGATAACTATAGTGTAGTATGTACTAGATGTGGTAGACAGAGAAGAACCTAGGAAGACCCATTTAATCAAAGTCCTCTCCATATCCCATTGTCTTTGCCAGGTCTGGCAAACTTTTGTTTACCAATCATTTGCTTTTCCATCTCCATGTGAATTGCCTTCTTCCCCCTTTGAAGTCCCCAACCACTACCCGCAACATCCTGCTTTGTCTTTAGCTGAAGATGGTACTTAAGGTGGTGGCTTTGGCCATTTTGGTGAGTTACTCAGTTTTCCTGGGTTTCTCCCATGTATACATGTGATTAAATTTGTTCAATTTTTCTACTGTTATTCTTTCTTGTCAATTTAATTCTTAGACCAACCAGGAGAACTTAGAGGGTAGAGGAATATTTCTTCCTCCCCTGGAGCAGTGAGAGGACATCAGTACAAAACCCACATGTCTTATATTCTGCCTAAGACCAGATGTGATTGCCAGTAAGCATCAGAGTCATATGCCTCTGATCATATTTTCCATTCACTGACTATTCTTGCCAACATTCTGCTTTTTATTTACAGCACTGAAGTTTTTAACACAGTTAACTGTATTTTATGTGTTGAATGCACTAAATTTTGTCACTCCAGTATCATTGTGATCAATACAACTCTTAGACTTGGACAACAGGGCCCTCTTCTTTGGCAAGTACTAGAGCTGCCCTTCACCATATCACTCCCCACAAGGCCAAATGCACATGGCCACCCAGGATTGTGTTTCACTTTCTAGACCATGCCATGGGTACCTGGGACTCTGGATTGCCTATTCCACAAGCCCTGAGCCCACTTTTCATCCCTGTGGGGCTCTTTCCTGGAGTATCTCTTCCCACTGGCCTGCTTGCAGCAGGTGTTCTCAGCCCCAGACTCTAGGGGTGGTCAAGAGACAGCCATTAGCAGAGATGTGTGTGAATCTTGGATATGAGGGTGTCCTGAAGGCACTGGAGGCCCATCAGGTGTGGAGTGATCTTGGAGTGGAAAGGGATGGGGAAAAGGGGTAAGTGGTGGAGTGGAGATTGCTGGAAGCAGGCGACTAACTCCTGCCATCACCATATTCAATTGTAGAACAAAGAAAATTCTGAAAAGTCTCATTATAACCAGGTCTTCTTGCCCCGGGCCTCTTCCAAGACTTTTAAAGAAGAGCTAAAAGGTAGAGCCTGGGGTCACCCAGTGGGTAGAGAATTCCAGACATGGACTGGGTTGGGTAAAGAGAACCTTAAAACCTTAAGGAAAATTTCCCCTTCTCTTTCTAGGCTGCCTTGCCCCATAATCTTTTTTTGCAAAAAATGAAATGAATTTTGAAATTGTGCTATCCATCTTGCTGTTCCTTTACCCACATTTAAAAAATTTTGTTGTAAAGCTGTATTTGTTTTTACAAAGGTAAAAAAAATGTATTTTATTTAAGAGTTTCTTGACTTGTTTACTGTATCTTTTATATTTGGACAGGCTGGATGTGATTATGTAATAGGACACTCAGGGCTTTCCTGGGTACAATTTTTGGTATAGGATTGGGAGAAAATTACTGATTCAGAGGAGTATTTTTGTAGTATTTTCATGCTACAACGTAAAAAGGGGAGAAAGAATGGCAGAATCTTATGCATACTATGAAGTTTTCTTAAAGTTGTCCTACCACACGTATTAAAAATGGCTCTCTTTCTCATAGCTAGCAAAGCACTAATCTGTATATAAAATGGAAAAATGATTAAATTCTTAATAAGTCTGCATATATAAGTGACTATTATGTAGAAAGCCATAATGTAGTATATTAAAAAAATTATTGTGGAACTTTCTTTTAGGCAATAGAGTGGGAGGACTTTAGAAATAACCCTTCATTTTATATATATAAGGAAGTTGAACTAGGGCTTTAGCCAAGGCTCCATAATTAAATAGTGTTGATACCAGATTCCTAATCTAAGGAGATTTCTGCTGTAATCCCTCCCAAATGGCTGATCCATCATTAATACAAAATGCCCAAGAAGCTACTTAACATTATGCATGGACTGTTTCTGTTACAGTAGTGTAAACATTTTCCTGTCCCACTTCTCTAGATTCCTAGTTTGTTACATTATTGTTTGATGGTTTAACTGGAATTGACTGACTGCTGCTAAGCAAATATTCTGCAAACCTAAGGAAAACTGAATATAAAGGATTAACTGGGTAGTCATGGTCCTTCATTCTTAATTTAAAGACTCCTCACTGGACAATGAAGGGACCCTTGAA
This sequence comes from Equus quagga, assembly GCF_021613505.1. NCBI lineage: Eukaryota > Metazoa > Chordata > Mammalia > Perissodactyla > Equidae > Equus > Equus quagga. Next base: position 70,144,011 of record NC_060274.1, read on the forward strand.
TAAGATATTTTCATTTGGGGGCAATATCCAGCAGAAACTTTCTTTCAACCCTAAAAATATGTTTGCTTTAGATCTTTGATTAGTATCACACTCCCACTTCTCAAATTTGACAAAAGCATTACAGTAGATGGTTCCATATATACTTGGCAACAATCTGATTCAGTTTTTTTAACAAACAATTAAAAGGAAGCTGGGGCTGGCCCCGTGGCTGAGTGGTTAAGTCTGCGCGCTCCACTTCAGCGGCCCAGGGTTTTGCCGGTTTGGATCCTGGGCACTGCCATGGCACCACTCATCAGGCCATTTGAGACAGCGTCCCACATGCCACAACTAGAAGAACACACAACTAAAATATACAACTATGTACTGGGGGGATTTGGGGAGAAAAAGCAATTAAAAAAAAAGGAAGCTTAACATTATTATTACGAAAGATACATTAGCAATTAAATTTTAAAGGAAAATATGTACTATATTTTTAAGATAATGTTTCCATTTTGTCTGTGCAACAGAACTGAAAAATTGTTTAGGGAGGAAAGATTTCAACCCTACATTCACTTTATTTGCATGGGAAAGGAGAATGTGTCTTTAAAATTTTGAGATACAATTTACACAAAATAAAGTGCTCAAAACTTACATATATAGCATGAGAAATTTTTACATGTAGATTCACTTATGTAACTACTGCCCTAATCAAGATATAGAACATTCTACCCCTCTCTGAAGATTTCCTTGTGCCCCTAGCCAAACAGTAGTCCCCCCACCACCGCCACATGCACACACCACTATTCTGACTTTGATCACCATATTAGTTTTGTTTTTTCCTGAACCTCCTGTAAGTAGGATCATACATCATGTAGTCTTTTGTGTCTGGCTCATTTCACTCAGCATTAAGTCTGTCAGCTTGGTAAGTGTTTTTTTGCACCAGTAATAAGATCTTTCATTACTGTGCAGGAATTAGTAGATCAAGGAGTGTAAGTATGTATAGCATTTGTGAGGAATGGCAAATATTTTTCCAAATTAGTCATAGTAAAAGTTCCGGTTGGTCCACATCTTCACCCATTCCCTTTTGATCTTTTTCATTTTAGCCATTCTGATGGATATGGAGTGATTTTAACTTCCATTTCTCTGATAACTAACATTTTGAGGATTTTTTAATACTTTTATTGGCTATTTTAATATTCTCTCTTACGAAGTATTGTTTAAATCTTACCTATTTATAATTGAATGTTTTCTCATTTAATATAGGAGTTCTTTATATATTCCGATGTAAGCCTGTTGAGATATATGTATTGGGAATATCTTCTCTTAGTTTTGCTTACTTTCCATTCTCTTTATTTTAATGAAAAGAAGCTCTGAATTTTTATAAATGTCAATATTTTTATGGTAACTGCATGGAGATATATATATATGGATATGGATATGATATACTGCATGGAGAATTGATTGTATTAGCTTTCACATTTAAGTCTATGATCAATCTTGCAGTAATTTGTATGTGGTATAAAACAAGGGTCCAGGTTCTTTTTTAACAAAAATATGTGTAATCCAATTAACCCATCACCATTACTCAGATGGTTGTCCTCTCTCTCCCAAATTGCAGTTGAGATACATGCAAGAACCAAGTACAGATATATTTCTTTTGGAGGACACTGAATCTGTCAAAAAAAAAAAAAAGGGACATTCTGAAAAATGTCTTTTAGGGGGCATTTTTGTTTTTGTTTAATAGATAAATTCTGGAGAATGTATGCAAATATCCTAAAATAAAAAGTTTGTTTAAAAATATATGCATGGGCTAGCCCCAGTGGCCTAGTTCTGCACACTCTGCTTCAGTGACCCGGGTTTGGTTCTCAGGCATGGACCTACACCACTCGGCTGTCAGCAGCCATGCTGTGGTGGCAGCTCACAAACAAAAAAAGGAGGAAGATTGGCAATAGATGTTAGCTCAGGGCAAGTCTTCCTCAGCAAAAAAACCAAAAAAATGTATGCAGTCTTCCGGTTTCAACTCTGACATGTTGGGAACTTAGAAGTCATCACTCTGACCCTTACAACAAGAAAAATGCTGAACAAAACAGTGACTTATCTTGGGTTAATCAGACAATTGAGATTGCAGGGCAAGCCACTATGCAAAATCTGGAGAGGAAGGCAAATACAGTCAGGCATCGCTTAACAACAGAGGCACGTTCTGAGAAATGTGTTGTTAGGTGATTTCATCATTGTGTGAACATCTTGGAGTGTACTGAAGGGGAACAAAATCTGCCATCACAAAATATGTCTCTTTAACATGAGGATTATTTTAGGCTGACTATTTTTAAGAAACAAAAGACTCAGAAATTTTTTTTCTTCTCATCTCCCCATTAATTGCCTAAAAGAATTCAGATTAAAAAACCTGTCTCGGGAAGCAAGCTATCACCTTGGCACAACATGAACTAGGTGATAGATGGGGAGGAATCTAGAAAAGCCTGTTGGTTGGGCTTCTCTCTGTGTTCTTCTGTTTCTGCATGACCAAACACTTGTTTTCCAAATGTTTGCTCCTTTTCACCTACCTGTGAATTGCCTTCCTTCCCTTTGAAGTCCCTGACTCTCCCTATCCCCCCAACATTTTCTTTCGTCTTTGGCTGAGGTTGGTATTTAAGGTGAGGGCTTCAGTAATTTTGGCGAGTGACTGGTTTTTCCTGGATTTCTCCCAGGTGTGCATGTCATTAAACTTGTTTTTCTTCTGTTAATGTGTCTCATGTCAATTTATTTCTTAGGCCAGTTGGAAGAACATAGAAGGGTAGAAGAAAATTTCTTCCTCTTCCACTGTACTTACACAAACCAAATGGTATACCCTATTACATACCTAGGCTTTACGGTACTAATCATATGGGACCACTGTCCTTTATGTGGTGTGACGTTGACTAAAATGTCATTATGCAGTGCATGACTTTACAGAGAATCACAGGTGAAATCAGCTTAGCTGGAGCAGAAGCTGCTGTAGCTACACACTGGTAGGAATACTTAAACCTCACTTTGATGAATTGAACAGGGCAGAGCTAAACTAGCATCAGAATGAGAAACTTCTGGGGGCCACAGTCTTAGAGAAGGTCCCCACACTTTTCCTGGATTCTTATCTACAGGTTGATCTCCACATTCACTAATTTTATCTTCTCCTCTGTTCAGTATGCTGTTAAAACTATTCAATACATCATTCATTTCAGATACAATTGTTTGCTGTTCTGTTGTCCTGAAATATCCATTAAGCTCTTTTTTATAGATTCTTAAGTTCGGTATAAATCATTCATTTCCTCATTTTTCTCTGTTGTCTTTAATATATTAATCACAGTAATTTTGAAATCTTTTTCTGCAACTCCATTTCCTTAATCATCTGAGTCTGAATCTATTGACTATTTGACATCTTGAATATCAGTGACTACCTATTGTTTTTTGTTGTTGTTGTATTTTGCTTGTTTAATAATTTTTAATTTTATGTTAAACATTCTAAATTCCTTTATATGGGAGTTCTTGATTATGTTATATTCTTCTAGATTTTGTCACGTTTTGCTCTGGCAAGCAGTTAATTACCAGCATCTACTTCTAAAGGCTTGGTTGAAGGATTTATAGCTGTGATCTATGTTAGTTATCCTCTTACTCCTACTTTTTGTCCTTACTTGTAAGACTGATCTTTCTGAGTTTTTAACTGAAAGCCCTGATTATGAAGGATTCTCTATTTTGGTGGGTCCAAAATTCAGTCTCCCTTTTCACAGTCCTGTGAAGCTTCTAAAATCTTTTCTCAACCTTTCAGTATCCTAACAGTTATTTTCTGCTAGATCTCCCAGTGCTTCATACTAAATATGCAAAGCTTATGAGTTGGACAAAGACCAGAAGGACATTTTTATGCAGATTTTTGGGGCTGGTTAAATTGGCCTCCTTCTCTTTAGTATTCTGACCCTCAAATGCCAACTGACTACATAACCCTGAACTCTAATCTTTGTTTTTTTCCACCCAGTGAGGCTGTACTCTATGGTTGGGCTCTATTTTCCTGTGTTGTTGTTTGGAAAATACCTCAATGAGAAAGCCACTGAATGTGGGGCTCACCTCATCTTCTTCCCTTCTCTCAAGGATAATAGTCCTGTGTGGTAGCTTCTCAGTGCCTGCAAATTGTTTTTTAAATTTAGAATTTTTTCTAGTTTTTATTGTATTCATAGTGGGAGTTTAAATCTGTACCTAGCTACTCCATAATAGCCAGAACCAGTCATTAAATTTTGAAAACTACTTTCTTACAAGAAGATTATTTTATTTCAATATATATTTTTAATCAGACAATAGGATATTTTAGCTATTTTTGAAACTTTGTGTTTTATTCCATAACATCCACATCCCCAATAAAGACTATAAGATATAATGGAATAGACAACAAGGAACCAAATTTTTAATGATAGTGCAGAGGGTCTGTTTTCTCTGAGATATAAAACAATTTTACTAAAATGTCATTTTAAAACTAGATCTTCTTATGAAAGATTAATTCTATGTGCTGAATACTTGGTCCCAAATCACTGAAGTTCTTTAGAAGATAAATGATTGTTTGAGCTAGTCAAGGGCCTAGCAGGGAAAAAAAGCATGATACATTCAAATTGGGCAATTTGAGGAGTGTTTAATAAAATGACTGTTTTTTAAAGTGTGTGGACAAAGAATAGGGAAACTACAAGAAGTCGTGCTACACCTTGGGACTAGTGAATTATGGCACTAATGCTACCCCTAGGACAGAAGGGGCAAAGGGATAAAAAGGGCTCTTTTGAGAGGAATCCTAACAGGTGCTGAGATCTTTAGTCAAGAGACTTCACCAACCCATGTCATCTCACAAGAAGGAAGCCAGGGAGAAGAAAAGACATTCAGGCCTCACTTTGCTCCCTTCCTCTAATCTCCTACTGGGGCTTATCCAATTAAATAGGATGTCAGAGGACAAGGGAGTTTGTTGATGTAATCTCTACAAGTCCAGTCTTCCAGAATATAGAGTAGGGTGGAGATAAATAAGGAGTGTTTCTAGTTGGGCAAGAAAAGCTGTCTAGCACACCAGTGACAGGGTTTGTTTTTCCCTTAATAATAATTTCAGCTTGTACTTTTTTTTTTCTCAAATGAGGTAATGAATTCACAACATAAACACGCAGCACATGCCTACATACAATAAATATAATGTGTGTATATGTATATATAAAATATTTCTTTCATCTCGGTTAAGTAATTTTATACAGTGAAGTTTAATTTGGGTATATGTTAATTAATTATTTGAGAATATATTAAATACCCACTAACTAAACAATTCTATAATTTGAAAATTAAAATTGCTATTGACCCTATCTTGACTTTCTAGATGATTCAAAGGCAAAGTTGTGAAGAAAGTTAAATCCTTTTTCTTCTGACTGTTGAACTCTTTCCACTTTTCCCTTTCATTAGACTCTTAGAATTTGGAGACTGAAAGCACGGTGAGTCTCCTCCATGACAGTCTACCCAGAATCTTCATACCCTCGGGAGAAGACTTCCTATTCTCCAACGATGTCGCTTAAAATACAGAGTTACTTTCACATCATAAGTAATCTATACAGGATATTCTGTATTTAAGAAGATTTCACAGGGGTCGGCCCGGTGGCGCAGCGGTTAAGTTTGAACGTCTAGCTTCTTGGCAGCCCGGGCTTCCCCAGTTCAGAACCCGGGTGCAGACATGGCACCACTTGGCACACCATGCCGTGGTAGGCATCCCACATAAAACGTAGCAGAAGATGGGCATGGGTGTTAGCTCAGGGCCAGGCTTCCTCAGCAAAAAAGAGGAGGACTGGCAATAGTTAGCTCAGAGCTAATCTTCCTCAAAAAAAAAAAAAAAGAAGAAGAAGAAGAAGATTTCACAGAAGAATAAATCTTTAAAGCCAAGGAACCCACTTTAGTGGAAATTATTTTTTGCCGGATGCCATCCTGCAACCGCTGCAGCCCAGTGACACAGTCGGGGCACATGAAGCACGGGTGTTGCAAAGCAACCCCTGCAGGAACGGCCGAGGGTCCTCCTTGCTCAAACTGCTGTTACTAGTTGCTGTATTGGCTCTCTTCATGACGCTTGTGCTTACCCAGGGGAATCTGCTGGGAAAGGTGAATCCCACTGTAATAGACAAGAAAGACCCTCTTCTGACTAACACTCCTTCAACATCCCCAGGGCCCTGCCCAAGAAAGAGGGACATTCAGCTGGGATATCAGGGAAGACCCTTCCCAAACAAATATGGGCCTATCCCCTTGCCTTCCCCTATAGTCATTGCAGGCAGAGAAATACCCCGGGCCATTAAGGTAGAAGGACGCTGGTGGTACCCACCCCCCCACCCCAGGGAACAGGGCTATGCAGAGGTTACCTCCCACACCCATGCCACCTACATCCACGCTAAACATAGAACAATGGCTGTTGGAAGTAAGTAAGAAATACAGATGGGACTATGATGACACGTGGGGGCGCTGGAAAGAAATAGATGGAAAGAGGGTTAAAGGGTCAGATGTCTCAGTGTGGGAGTTATATAAGAGGATGTGGGGACCTGTATGTGCATGGTCTAAACGTACCTTGGCTCACCTTTGCCCCAAGGCTTGTTCTGTCCTCCAGCATAACCCAAGTCTCGCCCCCTGCAAAGACTACTGTAGACATCTATAAATATTAACTGTACTTACCCAGAAAATGAAAAGAGCAGTTCTTTTCCAGGACTGAATAAGGGAAATAACCTTTAGAAACTGCTGATGACCCAGATAAATTAAGGAAGTAAGATGATATCATGGGGAAAAACCCAGCTACTTCAGGGGAGAAAATAGATGTATCCCAGATGCTTATGTAATCCTCAAAATATATATAAACGCACGCTTGACAATAAAGACTTCAGACTTGCTTTCACCAACCTGGTGTGCAGTCTCAATCTCTTCGCTGACGCCGTTCATCCCTCAGGAACCTGGACTCTATTGGAGCTGGACTCCAGCAATTTTTCTCCAAAGTGATAATTTCAAGGTAGAGACATGGCATCAAAAAAACAAATCACTCAGTGATTCTTTTGGTTATATGAAGGGAAAAGTTTCAGTTTTTTAGTAGCCTTTAAGGCCTCTCAAACACTTTCTAATTTCCCTCTCTAAATAAGGAGAGAGAGTTCCACGAATTCAGAATCATCAAGGTCAGAGCAATGACCAACTGGAATCTATTAATTAAGTTGTTTTCTTTCCCTTGCATTAATTTCTTTACAGTTGCTCTCTATTAAGAGAAAGTACTACCTGTTTAACATGTATTGAAGTGATATCTTCTCTTTCTTATATAAACTTAAGCAAAATGAATCACTTTAAAGACAAGTATTAAGTTAATAATAGTATAGATGGCAAATCTTTTCAAGGTGATAATGAATGACTGAAGTTTCAGGAAAATTGACATCGTCTTTGTTTTTGTTCTCTGTTGAAGTCTCAAGTCTTTGAACAAAGTGTGATATATAGTACATAATCAATAAATATTTGTTGTGTGACTGAATCTTTAATTGAAATTTAAGACAGAATAGCAAGTAGGAGTGTCTTTGAAGAGATACCCTCAAGCTATATCATATAGGCTGATCTTTATTTTGTCTACCAAGAGGCTGATCCTACTGCATACAGTGTGTGTTACTTATCTTTCAAATGCTACCTCAATATATAACTAAAATGTTGTAGAAATACAGCAATTTTGAAATTTGAGCTACTGCTAAGGACTTTTTGAATACTCTTTAAAGTTTAACAAATAATGTCTTAACTAACTAGCTGTTCATTCAGAGTAACAAACTAAGAATTATTTTATTTAAAAAAAAATGTCCTTAAATTATTTTAATGGACTTTATTTGATCATTTACAAGGTAAATCACTACTTATTTTCATTACATCTGAACTTTTATTACTAAACCACACAAATTAGCAGGCTTTTGACTACAAAATTTAATTTTATTTCTTATAGTTATAAAATGATATGAAAATTCACCACTCGAGAGATGCTTATTTTATTTTTAATTATGAATCAACACATGTTTAAATTAGGAAGACAAATGCTTTATAGGTCATTAAAAAGCAATGGATTTTCAGGATTTTATACAAATTTACTAAGTCAGTTAAAGGACTTTTTAAAGAAAAACAAATGGCAAAATATAGCCTGTACTGTAAAAATGTCTTTTACTAAGGATGCTGTCAGTGGAAGTGTGGTTAAAGCAAATCTGTCTTTCCTTTTATTCCCTCTATGACACAGCTAACGTTTCACCAGTGGTTTGACAAGTTGGACTCTTTCTAGTAAATGATGTTAAATATGAGATATTTCTTGCAGCATTCATGATAAATCAACTTTCGATTGTGTTAGGCTATTGAGATTTTACCATGGTTTTTTCCTAGAGGAAGAAAGGTGTTTGATCTGTAAAGGAAGAACTTCAGTCATCCTTCTTGGATTTAGAAGTGAAGGGGTGTAAGTCTAAGGAAATTAAGTGTAGCAGTTATAAACTATGAATTCTGGAGTAATTATTGGCTTTTATAACTTTTCTAGCTTTTTGTTATAGAGAAGAAAAATATGGTAATGCTATCAGTGATTAGTAGTAAGAAATACACATGCACTCAAGTATGGTCATAAAGGATAAGTTAGTAAATTGACTCTTTACAGTGGTGACAGCATGATTTGAAAGAAGCATCGAAGGGTGATGCCCCACTCCTGTGCAACACACAGACTGCCTTGACTAGCCCTAAGTTGAAAGAGCCCAGGGGATGTAGCAGTGATCAGATCCAGGAGAAGAAAGCTGCATAGAGAGGGTGGCCTGTCAGCAGACCACAACTGGAGATGATATCACATGGGGGAACATGAAAGAATGAATATCTTGACATTACTTTCCCCACTCTCTCCAATCTCCTGGCTTTGTCCCATTGTCTGAAGCCAAAGCCTGTGGGCAAAAGATCACTGATGCCTCCTAGGTTCAGCATCCTGGGGCACAGAACAGGGTGGGAAAAGATGGAGAAGGTATCTTCAGGGACACACAGAAGGTAGTCAACATAGCAATGGAAGAAAAACATAAATGAATATCTCAAAAAAAATCACCCCCTCACAGGAGCAAATTAGTTAAATGTGTTAAAGTAAAATATAAAGTAGTGGTTTAAATGAGATTTCAACTTGCACTTAATTTGCTTGATCATACATCTCTGATGTGTCCCACAACTTTTTAAATAAATTCATGGAAAGGTTTAATCAGAATATGAAAATTACTTTAGGAAAAAAAAATCAATTTTCTTAATGACTACATAATAAGCTAACAGACTTTAAAATGTTGCTGCACGATAACTGGCTTGCCATGATTGTCCAAGCCCTGTGGGATTCAATATGAGTGCTATGAAGTGGAATGAAAGGATATGGCAAAAGAGAGCTTCTGAATTGATTTTAATAACCTTTGAAATTAGAAATAGATGTTCTCCAAGAAATAGCTTAACATTATCAATTTTCTATTGAAGTCTTATTACATTGCAGCCTTTCAAACAAGTTCTGGTATTAAAGAAAAGCGAATTTTGTATATACAACTTTATCTCTTTTTAATTGTACATTATCCATAACCCATTTTCTAACTTAAAACGTCATATTCCATCATGATAATGGATACTGAAAAATAATAAGGATAACAATTGTTTCTTTAAATTTCAGTTGAATTTAGAAACTTCTTTTTTCTCAGTAGCTTAAAATTCTTTGTATCAATCCACCATCACAATGCTGAATTTTTTTGTTACCAGTGTGGTAACTGATTGTGTTTGGTTTATTACCCATTCACAGCTATCAATGGGGATGACAAAGCACCAAGAGACATCCAATGGAACCATCTAAATTTCAGACATACTCTTTCCTGCCTCTGTTACTAGCAGCAACCTTATCTCTTCGTGATAATCAGGTCCCATTACCTGTCCTGTACAGTAACTCTTTGTCTGCTTGTCTTTCGCTATCAGGAAACCAAAATGTCCAGGTGGCAACCACAGCTATAGGTTTAGTAGCAAACTCTTTCTGTGTCCCTGATGGAAGCATCCCATTCCATACCTCTCCCCAAACCTGTATCTCTAATTCAGCAGAGCCTAAAGGTGTGGGAGAGTTAAACACACATTCCTCAAGTGGGTCAGTCGGAGTGATGATGAGAGTCTACCCCTAGTCCCATGCCTTGGAACCCAGCCCAATGCATTTTAGCTTTTGAGAAAATATCAGCAGATAATGGCATTTGGTTTAAAGTATATACTGCATCCTCAAGAACAGCATCCCAACCCCCAACCAGTCAGGGTATCATCCTCAGGCTGAACCTCAGCCAGGCATTCTAAAATTTTATTAGCCTGGCAGCTTTTGGGTGGTAAGATACTTACTAGGACCAGTGGGGTCCATGGTCATATGCTCTCTGTTGTATTTCTTATGCCATAAAATGGGTCCTCAGTATTGGTTACAGCTCCACCCTGTATCCAACAGTCCTTGAAGAATTTCAGTATTCCTTTTCCTTCTGTGTGCAGTTACATGGATACACATTGTGGATCCCTCTGGGGATAAACTGGGAGAACACCTACTCTAATAGCTGAGTGTTACAGGGTCCTTCCTTAAGGGCACCCAACATCTCTTTCAGTTGGGAATGAGAAATAGCTTAGATCTAGAAAATGGGTAATAGACAATGATTTTTCCATTGTAGCAGCTGACATCAGCCTTCTAGTCACCTGCTCTTGATATTTTTGGCTTATGTAAGTCAAGAAGTGCTCTCGTTGTCTGCGCCTCAGTCTTGCTCCCAAAACTACCATGATACATAAGCCCTGCTTCTAATTGTCAGCATGTGCAACTCTTTGCTGGAGGAATTTTTCTGGTTCCTCCACTTTGCCCATGCAGACTAGAATGCTGGGTAATTAATGCCCACCTCCTAGTCCCCCATAACATCCTTAAACAGCGACTAGCTGGAATTTGTAGATAAATACCACTGACCCCTCAGATGTCCAGTGAATAAGTTTGAGGTGTGAGTCCATCACTGTGTGAGGCCCGGCTCCAGTTGACCACAGCAGTAAATTTTTAGCTGACTTTCTGTCATTATCAGTCTCCTTTTTCCACTACCTTCCAAGTGCTACCTGGGATCACCTTCCAACAAACTACTTACACTCAAATCCTTGTTTTACAGTCTCCTTGGAGTGGGGAGAAGTTAAATTAAGACAGTACCAAAAGCAAATCCTTGGGATGCAATAATGAAATTGACTCACTCACCAGTTAAATGCCAACAGGGTCCCACTGCAGGTGATAAATAAGATGTGATAGTCCCTGGGATGCTGTAGTATCATAAACCCTCCGTGTATGGTAAATCGGGATGACATACAGATGGAAGTGAATGTCCAGGCTTATATAATATCACTAGCATTGAGAGATATGGGGTATGATATTATAAGGATTGTGGGCTTGGGTGGTTGGTCTTAATTGCCATTTAGGTACGGAAAAAAAGAAAATAATCACTTTAGGTCATCCAATTCTCAAATCAGTGCATAGTGGAAAAACCCAAATTACCTAAGAGAACTGTACCTCCTGTAAATCCACTGTGTTCTTTCCATCTTGGCACTGGAAAAGCTCTAAAAAATACTAGTGGATAACCACACTAAAACACAAAAGTTGTATGATGATATGCACAAGCCAGCATAATTTGAAAGAAAAGATCATATGTCAATAAATATGGCTGGAATAACACTCTTAACTCTGTATCATCTATGAAAAATATGTAAAATAATTGTTTTCTCTCCAAATGTAGACTCAACCTTGTACACATGAAAATCTTTGTAGATTCCCTTTGCAATAGTCCATTCCTGGGTAACTCAGAACCTAGAAACAAAGTTCAGTTTTTTCTGTCAACTGAGGAAAAATCATAGTAATTTAAACAGATATTTCTTTGGACAATTAGAATTGAAATTCAGGAGACACAGATTTAGGCAGAAATGCACAACGTGCCCCAGAGACAAAGAAGGTAAAGGTTTGTAAAGAAGAAAAGAGATAAATCACACAGGTTGTTTTGCTAGACGCTGATTGGTGTGTAGCAACAACTGTTATTGCTTGGCTATCTGTGACTGGTTGCTAAGGCCATCACTAAGGCAAAAAGTTTTTATCTATGAGAGCAAGCATTTTTTTCTGTAGGAGTAAGCATTTTTCTTCTTAAAGGAAGATCAAGATAACAGCAGTGACTGACAGTACAAAAATTCATATTCCATCTAGGCAGAGCAGTGGTATATTGCATAAGCCTCACTTCCTTAGTGGCTTCCCAGCTCCATTTTAGAAGCCCGAGGATATATGCTATTCCATTTTGTTATGGCCATCCACACCCCTGATTGATAGTTAACACTTTGTATGTAAAAATTATTGGAGTTTAAAGTGTGTCCTCTCTAAGAAATATTTCCAAGTCACAATGAGAACACAGTTCTTGTAAAGTGACTTGTAATTTGGCCTCAGAGCTTCTTTATGACAAAAATCCTACACTCTTGTTAAATTTCAGTATGGTAGAAACTGATGGCCTGACAATTTGCACTGTGTAACTGAGGATCCTGCCTGTTTTTAAAATTTATAACAGCATTTAAATCAACAAAAGTTAATATTGGAATCACTTATAGTCTTTCTTTTAAAAATTACAGCTAGTTTTTATAAGTTTCAAAATATTTTCTAAAAAAGAACATGATCTTCTTAAGATGTGTCAATTTACCATTGTTACCAAGTAACTGTTATCCATGTTAATTTAATTTTTAAAATCTTTTGTCAATCTATGGTTTAAGTTGTACTAATATGCTCCGTTGATTCCTTCACAAGTCCGCCAGACATTTTCTGATCACCTCCTATACCCAAGGCATGATGATTGGTGCTAGGAGCTTATAAGAGAGTATGACAACTGTTGATGCAAATAATTAGTAATCAATCTATAGGTGAGAGAGATATTTAATGAGTTAATGTGAAGACTAGTCAGGAGCGCTCCCTTCCTCAAGGAAGGAAGCACTCTGGGAAAGCATGGTTATATACCGTTTCAGAACAAAGAAGATACATCAAGCATTACAGGAATACAATTTTTTTCCCCTAAGTCACAAGATGTTTTGCCACGGTTTAGCCCTTACACAGCAGGTCCATTTGACCTTAGTTCTCTGGGAAGAAAAGCTTATTTTCGAAGAAGTACTGGTATTGGTGTCAGAGAGAGGGAGATATTGCATCCCTATCTTTAAAGAGTGCATTCTTTGCTTTGGGAAAATGTTTGAAGCAGATGTACAATGCGTGTTTGGTGGGCCATAAGTCAGGCTGCTCTGGGAAAAACAAGTTTTAGGCTGAATCAGATTTAAACCAGAATGGCTTTCCCATATACCTTAATATGTGAAAGCTTATTATTATTCTTATTATTTTCATCACAACATAGACAGTTAAAATATTCTCAAAGCTCTGGAAATGCAGACACACAAGCTGCGAGGAGGAGACAGGAAATTACTATTAAGGTGATAAAACTTGAGCTGGGGGGCCGGCCCGGTGGCACAGCAGTTAAGTGAGCACATTCCGCTTTGGCCACCTGGGGTTTGCTGGTTCGGATCCTGGGTGCGGACATGGCAAGCCATGCTGTGGTAGGCGTCCCACATACATAGTAGAGGAAGAGGGGCACAGATGTTAGCTCAGGGCCAGTCTTCCTTGGCAAAAAAAGAGGAGAATTGGCAGCAGATGTTAGCTCAGGGCTAATCTGCCTCAAAAAACAAAAAACAAAACAAAAAAAAAACTCGAGCTGGGACTAAAAGGGTTCCTGTTAGTCTGTGCTTTTTCAGTAGTTGAGCTGCAAGTAGGTGCCTGGGGGCATGGAGGAAAGAGAGATAAGCCTGGAGAGGAAAGAGGACACTGGCTGCTAGGACATGATCTGGAGGATGACGTACTTGGCACTGTGGCTGGGCCATTGGAGAGTCTTCATTATTCTCTTGCTCTTGATGACATACTCTGTACAGCCCCTCCTGCCATGACCTGAGTCTGGGCATTACCTGTCTTCTAGGGCTTACCTGAAGATGTTTCCTTTCCCCTCTATTTGGATATTGAGACATGGCTGAAGTGGCTCCTGTAAATTCCTGACATTGATCCCAAAGATGCTCCTCTAAGTAGCTGTTCTGAGAAACTCTTTCCTGACACTCTGTTTTGCAGGCCACTCGTGGACACCACCTGGCTTCTCTTCTACCCATGCCATGATTTTGCCGACATTTTTTTCTCAAATGAGACAATAGATTTGTGAGTAACTCTGCCACATAATTACAAATACATGCACAGTAGGGAGAACATTTAATCCCAACAGATCAATCAAATCCCTACTAGGAAGGAACTGCCACTGTTAAGGAAAAGACCTTGTTAAGCTGTTTGGGGAAGAAAGTAGTATTCTGCAGAAGCCAAGGCAATAAAAGAGAAGGCTCGCTACTCTGCAGGAAAGAGAGGAGAAAAATGAGAGGACCTTTTTTTCTTTTTCTATCCTTGAAAGGAGAAAAAAAAGAGAGGGAAAGGCCAGAGAAAAGAACAGAAAGAGGGGCCAACCCAGGGCCGAGTGGTTAAGTTCCTGAGCTCTGCTGCCGCTGCCCAGGGTTTCACTGGTTTGGTCCCGGGCGAGGACACGGCACCGCTCATCGGCCATGTTGAGGCAGTGTCCCACACATGCCACAACCAGAAGGAACTGTAACTAAGATATACAACTATGTACTGGGGGGATTTAGGGAGATAAAGCAAGAAAGAAAAAAAAGAAGATTGTCAACAGTTAGCTCAGGTGCCAATCTTTAAGGAAAAAAAAAAAGGAACAGAAAGAGAAGCAGTAATGAGAGAGAGGAAGGCTGAATTCTACGCAGGGTAAAATGGAACTGGAAACCCTTAGTGGTATGCGTGCCTCTACAAATGTTCAAGAACAAACACGTCCAACTGAAGTTTGTAATTTACTGTGTGTAATATAGTTGTCCAGCAAAATTTCTGTGTCTTGCAAATCTTGTATTACTGGTTTAGCTGGAGAGTGAGACATAAAGTAGTACATTGCTTGGGTTAACACCAGGTGCACGTGAAGGAATGACCAACAAACACAAAACAACAGTAACAACTCCGCTCTTCACCCAGGATTTTGCAGCGGGTATATAATATTGGTTGGAAGTGAGCTTATGTATATCCCAATGGACTGCGAGACGTGAAACGACTTAAAGGTTGCACAGATTTATAATAAACAGTTTGAAACTAAATTTTATATGTGTTCCCAAGTTGGAAAAGATTTCATGCTAATTCTCATAGAATACTAAAATTGAGTGTTTATTATAACGAATTAAGTTCCCTTGGACTTTAAAAATAAAAGATGAATAAATGTTGTTTGTCTTGTGTCCTTTAGGTTAATAATGAATTTTGGTTGTGACTTCAATTTAGTGCATCTTTCAGTATCTGCACAGTGACTCGTTCTAGTGTTGATTTAACAGCATTTGCTATTGTAGGGGAGGAGGACATTTCCTCTCCCCAAATGTGGGTTCGTCTGGCCAGAGAATGAATTAAATTCACATGAGACAGAATAGCAAGAGAAAATTAAACAAAGCTTTATGAGGAACCATGGCCCGGGGCCTTTCTTCCCAAAGGAAGAAAGGGCACCGAAGAAGTGGGGTGCACATAGTGGCTATATACCTCCAAACGGGGTGTTTCACATGTGACTGAAACGTCCCTCCCACAATAGTCACAAGATTGCCCTGTCAGCACAGTGCTTGATGGACACAGCAGGTAATGGTCTGCTATCTCGGTGGGCGTAGCAGGAGGCAAATCTATGTCTGGAGCTGGGCGGTCACAGGTGAGCTCGGCAATTAGTTCTTCCTTAGTTCTAAGGAAAGATGCTTAATCCTTAAGAAATGCCAGCGTTGGGAGGGGGAGGGAAGTTAGTTACAGGAGGTTACCAGACTACCACAATAAAATGCAGATTTAAGTCCTTGCCTTTGGCATTGATTAAGAGTTTTTAGTTTTTCTTCTTCCTGGTACAGAGAGGGAGGCACCTTTTACAGATAGAGATTTACCTTACAAATGTAAATGTGTCCTAAGGAAGGGCAAGTTCCATTCCTCAGAGCCTCCTTCCCTGTCCCAGTTTATCAAAAGCGATCAGCCTCAAATAATCCTGATGCCAAAGAGACATATCTTGGGGTGGCCAATTCCAGGTCCCCACACTATCTACCCCCAGGCACTGATGAACAATTTTTCTTCCATAATGTCATGTTACTTTAGTGATCTTTCTGTGGGTTGTAGAGCAAAATAATATTGTAGTAAAAATAGTATTACAGTAAGCTTATAGTAAATATTCCATAATCTTTGATGTGCTAGTATTTATTGCACCCCATAAATTTGAAGGGTCAAATATCTAATTTTTTATCTGTGACTAGAAATGCTCCTGGATCCTACTATTAAATACCCAAATTGAGGCAAGTTTTAAATAATTTTGAATCTTGGTGAATTCATAAAAATTGACCTCCTATCATATTGAACATGTATCATGTAAAAGAAATTACTCTGAACTTATCTTTATTCCCCTTTTCCCTATTTATCCTTATTACTTTACAGTTATTACATATTTAGTATACACATGATAACAGTACATTTACTATGATTGCATTATAAAGTACACATATTATAGGTTATACTTACCCTTATTAATCTATAGTTCATTCAAGGAATCTCTCTCTTACCTGTGTTTCTCAGTATACCTGTGATTCAAATAATCAAAGCAATTTATTGATATATCAATTTAAAGTTAAGTTCATTTAGGGGCTGGCCTGGTGGTGCATCAGTTAAGTTTGCATGTTCTGCTTCGGCGGCCCGGGGTTCGAGCATTCAGATCCTGGGTGCGGACATGGCACTGCTTGGCAAGCCATGCTGTGGCAGGCGTCCCATGTATGAAGTAGAGGAAGATGGGCATGGATGTTAGCTCAGGGTCAGTCTTCCTCAGCAAAAAAAGGAGGATTGGCAGCAGATGTTAGCTCAGGGCTAATCTTCCTCAAAAAAATAAATTAAATAAATTAAATTAAGTTTATTTAAATTTTAAAAGCTTGTTTTGAGGTATTGTAAAAGGACTTGGAAAATATTTTTTTCCAAATTTAGTTCATATGTGTTTCTTTATCTGTGAACTTAGCTTTATATCCAAAGTTTTTGGTATAAAACTAAGAGTATTTCTTTTTTTTAAAAAAAGATTTTATTTTTCCTTTTTCTCTCCAAAGCCCCCCAGTACATAGTTGTGCATTTTTAGTTCTGGGTCCTTCTAGTTGTAGCATGCGGGATGCCTCCTCAGCATGGCCTGACGAGTGGTGCCGTGTCCTCGTCCAGGATTCCAACCAGCGAAACCCTGGGCCTCCAAAGCAGAGCGCGAGAACTTAACCACTCGGCCATTGGGGCCGGCCCCAAGAGTATTTCTTGACAAACTGCTTTATAAGTATTTGAGAAATTCTTACATAGGGCCCTTCAAGGAACATTCAGAAGATAGGGGACTAAATGATATTGACAAAATTGGCTTTTTCTTAGGACCAATATAAAAATAAGACCCTTTTGGTATTAGTCTCTTTTGAGTACTTTAATAAATATGTACATTAACTCCATTGATTTAACCTAACTTGGAATTATTATTTAATGAAAATTTTGATTAAAATTGCTTTTAATAATCATGTTGAAAGATTAGGTTTTATTTTTTCCCTCTTGCTTTCCATGCATAATTATAAGTGTGCATTCATCATTTCCTCAGCTCATAGCAACATTTAATTCATATTTATATATGGTTTTCTATATTTATCAATTAAATATAATTTAAAAAAACTAAATATTAAAACTTCCATCCATAATAATCATCAATGGAAACAAAAAATAAAAATAAAGCTATTAACACATTTCAAAGCGAAATAGTCAGGTAACATTTTTAACATCATGCTGCTTTGAAATGTAAAACTTAACTGATTGGTAAAATGCAAGAAAACTTTCAAAGCTTAGTAAAGCAAAAAAGTCAACAAACGTTCCATTCAAGTTAGAAAGCAAAATATAGATTCAAAGAAAAAAGTTCTAAGTTTCAGAAAACTTTACTAGGACTTGGAAACCTAATTCATCAGATGGGGCTTGAAAATGCAGGACTTTGTATGTGAAGTAGAAGTTTTCCTTAAATGGAAGGAACATCTGGGCACCCTCAGATGAAAACAGAATGCCACAATCAGCTTATAATACAAGCCAATTCAAATGGAAAGAGACGATTCTCAAAAAAGAAAATCCATTTTGAGAATAAAGGAACATAGTCAAAACCTACAATTTATTCTTAATGGTGCTTCATTTTTCATTTGCTTTATAGCAGCCTTCTACCCAAGGGGCAGGGATTGACAAACTATTCTTTAGTCCCTTAATTTTAGCTGTCCCTTTAACTGTGACTCTGGGGCTGTAATGTACAAACAGGACAATAAATCAGAAGGAACAAAAAACCTTTAAAACTATAAGACAGAGGGGAAACAGAAAGTATGCTGAAAAATTCCCTTTACATGAATCCTTAATAATTGATAAAAAGCATCTAGTTTGCTGAGTCCAGTTATAAATTTTCAAGACAGATACATTTGTTCATGGTTTTCCTTGTCTAACTTTGAGTAGCACAGAGAGTGTGCTGATGTTATACTCTAGTTACTTTATTTAAAATGAGAAGAAATTGGGTTTGGTTTTAGAAATATTCATACTGGTCATGTCCTCAGCACTTTCAAAACACACATTGCACAGCACGTTGACTTGAAGCAAACCTTCACTTAAACATCTTTTCAAAGGAAATGCACTGCAGCTTTAGTCAATAGCACTGAGTTTAGGGTTTTTCTTTAGATAAATCTAACACTTCTTAGACAAGCTTAATTTGCTAACTCCAGAACATGAATACCAGTGCTTTTTAGCCTCTTGAATGGTTGTAGACCAGATCTTGTTCGATTTTTTCTTTCCTGACTTTAATGTTTTATAATTTAATAGTTGAACTATGCGTTATACGTGCTGAAATATTGTAGATAATTTCCTTTATGTAAGTAATAAGGCATTTTTGACCTAACAACTAGAAGCATGTATATCAAAGTAAACAGTTGTCATTAGTAGTGTTCATTACCATTTTATTTTTCATAGTAGGATGCTTAAAAGCACAGTTAGGTCAGAGGAAAGACAAAGAATGAAGGGCTGGTTTGAGGTGCTTTGGAGTGGACTAACTGACGTAGTTATTACTTGTCTCAAGGACCTTGGCAAGACTATGAGAGGCTAGGATGGGTAAAATGGTTACTGGGCAGAACAAGTGAGTTGGTTGTTTTTCTGCTACTAACTCAAAGCAGGGGTGTCGACAGTGAGAAAAGCAGCTCTGGAAATGATGTACACGTGCTGCAGTTCCCCTGAACTTTGCAGAGAATCTAAAAGGGAGCCTGGACCCTCACGGGGCCATGCTCAACTTATTAAATTCGGGGAGTCAGGGAACGTTTATAAAATATAGATGTGGGGTGGGGGGAGGGGTGGGAAGGGTTGTGCTAAGGCAGCAGTTTTCCTTTACAGTATGTAAGTAGTTTCTTCAACTTTTTTTATTCTGTTCTTCCTTCTTAAGTTTAGAAGCTAACTCACAATCTTTCTACTTTATATTTGTCATTAATATTGTAGGAATTGCATATAAATAAGTAACAAAACTATACAAAAAAGTAGCAAAGCATTTTTTATGATTACCATCCATCTTTTATGTCAGCAAGGAAAAATAATGTGAGCTCATAAATTCACTTTTCAGCAGTCTTTATTTTTTCCTTTTCGGAAAGCTTTCTATCACATTATACCAAATCTCTAAACATTTTTTTCTTTTTTTGTAATCAGATTCCCTGTCTTCATTAAACAATACTCATTCTGTTACCAGATGTGCTACATCGAAAGAGAGTTGCCCTGCCTCTCTTCTTTAGAGTGGAAAAGGATTTGCTTATTTATCTTCAAGATTCTTGAAGCAATTTCACATAAAACACTCAGTAATGATGGGCGTGGCAACATTCAGTAAAAATGATTTGTTTTTCCTGGTTTATTGGGGAATCAGTCATGATTCTGAAGAATTCAATTCAGCCTTGTTTGAGGAAAAATACCCTTTGTGTTTTTGTGTCTTTTATATATCAAAGAATAAGTCCCAGCTTCACAAAGAAGTAAAATGTTAACTCTGTTAAAATGCGAGTGTTATCATAACACAGGGAGAGAGAGGAGACTAAGCACTCTGACATCTGCCTCCTCCTGACCTCAGATCTACTCCTGATGACTCCCATTGTCCTGGCCCTGTCAGAAACTGAATGGCAGGGAGCCGAGGTGAGGCACTCTGTAAAGATCAATATGCAGGGCACAGAGTCAGGCAGAGAATAGCTAACCACCAGTACAGATGGGTTAAAGAGCAGATTAGACAACATTTAAAAGATAATTAGTGATTTAGAGATAGGTCTGAAGAAATTACCCAGTAGTACAGAGAGACAAGGATTTGGGAAATAAGAGAGATTATTAATCCACAAGAAGATTGGAATAGGCAAGTGTTTTTCATTTCTAATGGGTGTCTCGGGGGGAAGAATACAAATAATGGAAGGGGGGCAATATTAAAGCAGATGATAATGAAAGTAATCACTATTTAATGATAATAGAAAACACATACTTAGCATTTAGTATGTTCCAGGTACTGCTCACAGCACTTGATATTCATTCACTAATTTAATCCTTGTAACAACTTTATGAGTAGGTATAGCATGAATCGACAGATACAAGAAACATAAGAATTTTTGAGCAGTATAAATAAAAAATAAATTGATGCTCAGACATCTTGTAGTCAAATTACAAAACACCAAATTAAAAGAGAATAGAAAAAGAGCCAGAATAAGAGACCATAAGAACAATTAGATTGATAACAGAAATTTTAAGAATGGTGGGATAGTAGTTTCATTGTATAGAAAGAAAATAACTAAAAACCTAGAATTAGGTATTCAGTGTTGACGAAAATAATCCATAACCAATATATAAACGAAAATTTGGGTGAGTTTATTCTGAGCTGAAATCTGAGGACCATGGCCCGGGAAGAAAGGGCACCAAAGAAGTGAGGTATACAGAGTGTTATATACCCCCATACAGGACATTTCACATATGATTGAAATGTCCCTCCACAATAGTCACAAGATTGCCCTGTCGGCACAGCGCTTGATGGACACAGCAGGTAGTGGTCTGCTATCTCGGTGGGCGTAGCAGGAGGCAAGCCTATTGTCTCCAGCTGGGTGGTCACAGGTGAGCGCAGCAAGCAGTTCCTAGCCTAAGGAAAGATGCTTAATCCTTAAGGGAATGCCAGTGTTGGGAGGGGGAGGGAAGTGTCACCTTTATCTCAAGGGCCTTTGTTCTAGCCATAGGGAATATCTAAGGCAGACATACAATGCATGCTCAACGACTGCGGTCAGGCCCTTTTGGAAAGACAAGGTCAGGCCGAATTAGGTTTACACAAAATGGCTTCCTCATATTCTCGAATATATCCTATTGCTTGCCATTTTATTTGTCACCAGCAAAATATTTTCAAGTATGAGGGAATCATAGTAATACTTTAAGACAAAAACAGAATGTTTATCATCAATATACTTTCACTAAAGGAGCTTCAAAATGAATGTACTTCAAGAGGCAAGAAAGAATGGTGAGCAGATTAGTAAGCATGGAACTAAATTTAAGCAAATATTGTCTTTATAAGGCAGCAGTAATAATTTCTAATTTAGAGTATAAAAGAGGATAAAAGTAAAGTACGATAATAGCATGTAACTTGGAAGGAGGTTGACAGAAGTTAAATGTTGAAAAAGTCTCATATTTTTTGAAATGAGAGTGAAGAGTGACATATTTTGCTCATCAATTGAGAAATTCAAAGGCAATAATCACAAGGATCAAAATATAATATGTATCACTCCCAAGCCAGTTAAAGGGAAAAGATGGACAAAGAATCAAACAAATATAACAGCTCAATCAACCCAAAAGAAAGCCAGAAAGGAGAAAAAACTATTAAAAGTTGTCAACCAACAAAAAATAGAATGGTAGAAATGAGTTAAAATTTATAATCACACTACATTTAGTTCTTTTCAACTGAAAGATAGAATGACTAAATATGTTAAAAAAGAGAAATTCAGCTATACATTGAATTCAAGAGGTACACACAAAACCTAAGGGGAGAGAAAGGTTAAAAGTAGTGTAGAAAAAGACTAATCAGGAAAACGTTCTTTTTTAAAAGAGGAGTAGGTATCAAAATAACCTTTAAGTAATCTTTAGTAACCTTTAACCAAAAAGCATTATTAGGGATAAAGAAGTCAGGACATTTATTGATTTACCAACAGTGGTATGTCAACTGCTGTTGTAGACTTGTATTAACTTGTTTAAATCTCATTTCAATCCCATCAGGAAGGCATTATTTCTATTTCCATCTCTCAGGTGAGGAAATAAAGGGATGGAGGTTAAATAATTTGCTCAAGGTCACATAGCTAATAAGGAATAAGGTTAAGATTCAAATCCAGTAGGTAATCTGCTCCCAGAGTCCTTGCATTGATGCTATGTTAATACTGCCTGATAAAAGGCTTAGAATACTAGGAACTTGTGGGGTTCTGACTTAATGGCCTCAAGTATATAAAGTACAATTTGATAAAACTACAGGAAGAAATAGGCAAAATCAAAGATGATAAAAAAAAGATTTCAGTACCTTTGTAAATTATTAGAAGATTAAGAAGAAAAATTTGCAAGATGAAGAATTGAATGACACAATTTAACAGTTTGATTCAACAGAAACACACTCTGTACTCTGTATCAAAACTTCAGAAAATGCAGTGGTAACAAATTGGTTATCTACTGCTGACTAACAAATGACCCCAAAACATAGTGGCTCAAAATAACACACGTTTATTTTATCGCATTTCCAGTGGGTCAGGAATTCCGGTGTGGTTTAACTGAGTGCCTCTGGCCCTGGTCTCTTTCGGTTTCAGTCAGGATGATGCCTGGGGCTGCGGTCTTGACTCAGGGCTTGACTCAGGGATGCTCCACTCCAAAATCACTCATGTCATTGTTGTCAAGATTCAGTTTCTCCTGGATGTAGGACTGACTGAAGGTCTTAATCCTGTCTGTTGGCTGGAGGCTCCTGCCATATAGAACTTTTCATAGACAAACTGACTACATGACAACTGGCTTTCCTCAGAGCAAGCCAGAGAGTGAGAGAGGGAGAGTGAGAAGGAGAGTGAAGAGAGAGAGAGAGAGATGCAAGCTATAGTTATTTCATAACCTAATTTCAGAAGTGACAGTGACTACTTCTGTCGCATTCTATTTGTTAGAAGTGGATCACCAAGTCCAGCGCGCTCTCAAAGGAAGAGGATTACATAAGGGTGTGAATATCAGAAAGTGGGAGTCACTGGGGATCATCTTCGAGGTTGCCTAGCAGAGTAATAAACACAAAATACAGGACAGAGAAGCAGGATTATCAGAGGAACATAGAAGTAGGTGCAATCTTGTTAGCACTGGCATACTTCTGAATTGGATGATTGAACTGTGAATGTCCATTTTAATATGCTTTATAGCGTTAGAGATATAGTACTGTTTCCTTCTGCATGTATAAATTATCCCATATTTTTTCAAAAAGAAAGATAGTGGTCATCTTCTGAAACAAAACGAATCTTTACTTATTTAAGACCGACCCTTGATAACTTTAGTTTCTACTGAAAATTAACCATTCAACTGATTTATGAGTTCTTGGGAAAGTTGCTTCATACCTGCCACCACAGATTATCTACATAAAATGAATAGTGTATTTTAATTCTTTCTGTCCTTAGAGTAAAATGTTCATTAATCCATTTTAAAGTATCTTTAGTTCAGTCTTTTAAAGGTTCCAAAATTTTCACATAAAAGGCACTCTTCAAACTTAGAAGTGGAAGAAATTATTTTGTGCTGCATTTGCTCCCATAAATTTAAGCAATTTGAGCTTTTTGCTTGAATTATTGAGGTGATTAACTCAACTCTTTGCTGTAAATGTGACCTCTAAATATTAGAACTAATACACACAAAAGAACATGGTTCCATCATTGTGATATGTAGTATATTTCTCTCCTGCCCACCCCCTTGCCTGGCATTATCAGAAATATAGTTTGATAACATGAATCAAGCTAATAACATTAGCCTATGACTGATTACCTGTCCAGTTTGGCCTCATATGAAAATTCTAAGCAATTAATTTTAATCTTATGATAACACTCATGAAACTATAAACCATTCTCCTTAATTTAAATACAACGGTTTTCAACTTAAATACATATGCAATAATGAGTTACCAATACCTTTTACTCTGAAAGGAGTGTGATTGGAAGTACCACAACTAAAATTTTATACAAATAACATTAAATTTTAATTAATTTTTTATTGCCCCTTTTCAGTTGAGAAAAACTATGCAGTGGTTCTTTGATTTTCAACTCATATTAGTCTGAATGTCTCTTAATTGGTATTTCAAGAAAGCTGCATTGTTTGAGGCCAACTGGAGATTCTGCAAAAATATGTTACAAAAATAATTTAAGATCACTAAAAACTTTTTAAGCAGTACAAATATATATGAAGTAATAAGTAAAATCTACCTCAGTCACCCCTCAGCTCCGAATCCTACTTCTTTGAAGCAACCAATTTTAAACATTTGATTTCTGTCTTTTTAGAAATTTCCTATGATATTAGAAACATATGTTTACACATATGCAAACACATACACACTTTAAAATGAGAGTGTACTATAATTATTGTCTGGAAATTTGCCTTTTCACCTTTTTCACCTAATACAACATAGCCATATGTATAAGATATGAGATATAGTTCTACAGGAATCATTGTTTTATTGGCTATATAGAAATTCCATAGCTGGATACATAGTAATTTAACTATTTTCCTATTGAAGGTCATTTAAAATATTTTGTCATTTATTTTATTATTTAGCACTGGAAACTGAGCCACAATAAATATTTTTGGCAGTGGAATTATTATTCCAATAATTAAAGTAAATTATTATGAGTAATATATCAGAGGCTATTATTTAAAATTTTGATGTACTCCTTCAAATGGCTGTATCTTAAAATTTCTACTGACAGGTACCATTTGATAACAATGCTGTTAATACTGGGTGTGATAATTTTTTAAATTTGGGCCTCAATGAAAGGTTACATATCTTGATTTTAATTTTCATTTGTTAATTCAATCATTATTAGATATTAGCTAAAGTATTCATAATAGTATACCAATTTCAACTCAAATGAAAAACTTAAAAATAAAATTAGTCTTAAATATTTTATCTATTTTAGCATAAAAACTGTAATATGGTAGTATGAGTGTTTTCTCTGAGAGTTTTGTACATATAATAAAGAATTTGCTTTTTAAAAAATAAAGAGTAGCAATCATCTTAATTGCAATGCAGCTTTTACAAAGAGCTTGGGGCCTAAATGTTAAAATCTCATGTGTATATTTTTAGCATGAGTATTCTATCAGAAGTTACAAATGGATTATTTGTTTTGGTTTCTACTGTGCTTGTCATTTTAGTATTTCCTGAGGGGTGGGGAACCTAACAACTCTCTTTCTGGCAAGTTGTCTCACCAGTGCTTAGTAACACTGACTAGCAGAGCCTGTAATCTGCCTGCCTACATGGGTTGGGAAAGGATTTTTATGTTTTAATGGAAACAATATTTACTCACTTGGAGGACTATGCACTATGGTGTTCAATGCAATTATAAACAGGAATTTTCTCGTAATTGTCTGGTTTAACAGTGATTGGAAGGTTAGGTCGTCTAAGCAGAGCTGACAGGTAATGCTCTGTCTGGGATCTTTGTTCTCTCATTTGAGAAGGAAAAAACATCCATGTCTTCCTTGGCGGCCTCCTCCTTTTTAATGTGAGTCTAAGATGGGAAGCTTTTTAGAATATATTATGCATCAGGTCTTTATCATTAACTGTAAACTGCCTTCTGTCTGCTCTAGCCCGTTGCCCTTTTGCATCAACCATATGGCTCTAGAAAAATTCCACTCTTGCTCTGCAGAGCCAGGCACACAGCCTTATGCCAACTCTCAAAATGAGCAATTCAGGTTTTATGTTCTTGTAATGCAAATTTCCATTTCCTACGGCTATTTCTTCTTTTATAGGACAAAAAAGAAAACCAAAATATTTTTTCAAAATATTTGTCTGTGGCTCACATGAGACGTGATACATTTTGTCTGCGAAGGTACCCATGTTTTTCCCCAAGCTGTCGCTGCCTTGCCACTTTTTTCTTAGGTCGAACCATTCTACTCTTCTGTGTAGGCCACTGTGTAGGAAATGAAGCGGTCAGACTCCAGATTCACCTGTGGCGCTGCAGCAGGGGTATGTATATGGCATTACACTGGAAATGGCTTGACTCTGATGTGGGGAGATAGGTTTCAAGTCAACTCAAAAGAAAGAATTGGCAATTTTCAGAAGAAGGGTTTGAAAAAAGATCCTATCCATTTCCACAGTCTTCAGAAATTGTCAGTCATCAGGGAAAATGCCTCGGCAGAGAATGCTGATGTAGCAAAGAGCAGTCAGAACAAGGGAATGAGGCGTCCTGCAGTCACCGTCTCCATTAACTACGATAGGAGGCAGCATCACAGTCTTCCCTAGAAATGAATGACAGGTCTTGGTGGCTAAAAACACAACTTGGGGCCATGGAATAAGCAAACCCTCAGAATTGCCTTTGATTTGAAATCAAAGCTCTCAACCAAAACAGGATCATCTCAGCTCAGGCAGCATTGAACCAATGCGGTGAAGGAAACACAGTATCTCTTGGCCACATTAGTAAGGATTACCACTAAATCCTTGGTGAGGAAGATTGAAGTTTGATATCAGAACCCGCTCTATATATGTTCCATCAATCTATCTGTCTATGTGATCGAATTGGAAAATAAAATAAATTGGGATTATTCTCACTATAATGTTTGTATCCAGTAAGTCTTATACTTTTCTCAAGTTCATAGTGTCTCAAGTCAAAGACTCTCCAGGAACTGTCACGTACAGGACATCTGGCTGGAGGGACCCTGCTTACTTCAGACAAAATTATAGTGCCAAGAAGGGGCATATTTCGGAAAGCATTATGCTTTACAAAGACTTCTTTCTTTCAGGGTGTGCTACACATTGACTTATGATTATTTGTCAATGAGATGGAAAAAAGGTATAATTTTGAAATATTTGAAAGTATTGATATTTTAATTGCTAGAATTTTCCAAGTTCGATGTATATATGGAAAACAAAAGGATTCCTGCTTACCCTAATACTACTCACAGCAATTGTAGTCTCATAGAGCTTGAGCAAATCACCAAATCTTCAAATGAAAGTAATAATCCCTTACTAGCACAGTGGGAATTGCTAACTGCACTCAGCCAAGTGGCTATAATTATTTATTGACCACTAGATGTAAAAAAGACGTCTAGGCTCGCAGGAAAGACTGATGTTATACTAATGAAGGATTTTATTTTTGAAAAATGTCATGTTTGCATTAAATACTTAATAATGCTCTCTTACCAAAGTGGTCATTTTGCATTTCTGGTTTGCTACCTAGGAACTGAGGATCTAGCACCATCTGCCGGCAAAAATCTGCTACTTTTCATTTGCCTATACAAGCAATTTTACAAAAGCTTTACAACTGAGGTTAAAATTGTTCCACAATGATGGAGAAGGCTGTCCATACAATAAAAATATAAATTGAAATGCCACCTCGTTTGTCTTTCCTTTGTTTTATTCTCCAGGAGCATCCACAGTGGCTATTTAAGGACTAGTATGGTCTGTGTCTTGGTCTGCCTCAGGCTGCCACACTCTAGCAGGCAGGGCCACCTTTCTGATCAAACACAAGAGGCACAGGAACTAGGGTCCACAATACTTTTAAAGGCTCATGAAAATGTCTTAATTGCTTTTAAAATCAGAGGAAAAAAAGAACTTTCAGGTCAAAAAAATGTTTTAATATATGATGTTAATATATTGACCTCTACACCAACCCAGTTGTAGAATACCATTTTTAATATTTTTAAGTGGAGGAAGAGGCCCGGGAAGACAAAAGTGCTTAGGGCCCACGAAGGTCTTACTGGCAGGCTGATTGCTCAGTGCCGAGGGGCACCTCCTCCAGGCGAGTCGGGAGGCAGAATCAGCTTCACCCTTGCAAATGACTTAGAACAGAGCTTGGCACACACGCAGCTCACAAATTTTAGTCATTATATGCTAGCTGCTGTTAGTCTTTTTAGTCTGTCCTTACTAATTGTATACCAGAGTTGATTTAAAGTTTGCGTTCTCTTATTTTATCTTGTTTTTAACTCATGTGTTGTTTAATCAATGCTTTCTAAAAGTAAATTCTTTAATCAGGGAACAAGAGACACCAACGTCCAGTAATCATTGGAAGACCTAAAACCCAAATAGAGGAGTCTACTTACCATAATTTCCTAAGCTGGTTCCACTGATACATTTTTAGCAACAAAAAACATAATAAAACCGATATATTGGGTATTTATGAGACAACAGTCACTGTGAATTATTTATAATAATGTCATTTTAAATTTAAAATTCCCCAGTAATCCTATGAAATAAGTATTATTTACCCCTATCTTACAAATGAAGCAATTCAATTTAGAGGGAGGTGAAGCTGTCTGTCCAAGTCCACATAACTGGAAAGAGGTAGAGAGAGGATTGGGGCTAAATTCAAACCCAGGTCACGGCAACTGTAAAGTCTCAGCCCCATGTGTCAGGCTGCCCTCCTGCCTTCAGTCCTGTTTCTGCATGTGCTCTTTCTTAACTGACACCTCTCTAGATACAGATGTGTATTCCACAGCTGAAATAAAACAGGCTACTCATTCAGAAAGCCTTCTTTTCAATATTTTGAATATTTGTTCCTTTCAAAATATTTCTGTCCAATAAGTTAACAAGTTAAAATCTCTTATTTTGACATGCATAGCTTTCTTCTATCAACCCATAATGTGGATGGAAAAGATAAGGGGAAAGAGATACTCAAGTAGGATGCTTTGTTGAAATTATCAAGTGGTCTTGAGCCATTAAAAGTCATTGAAAATTCTTGGCTTTTTTTTTTTTAAATGTGTGATACTATGCTGTTGAAATAAATAATAGGCCTTGGTTTCAGACAGATGTGCATCCAGATACAAGCACTGCAATATGTAAACAGCAGGACATAAACTAATTGGACTTTTCTGGTCTTTGGTGTCTTCATGTGTAAAGTGAGGATAGATTTCCTTATCTCTCAATAGTTTTGTGAGGTCTGAATAGTTGATAATAATTAAAATCCCTAGCATCATGCTCAATATATTTTAGTTTTCTTTCCTCAAATTAGCCTGATAATTTGATAATATAATTGATCTACTTCTAATCAAGAAAACACTTCTGATTCGCATAGTGTGCTACTGAATGCTTTATGAAAATAAAGTTGATGTTGATTGCAGATAGCATCATACCCAGCACTGCCCTTTGATAGACATATTTGTTCACATGAGTTTTAGTTTACTTGCATTAAATAAATAGATTTTAAAAACCCCAAATACAAAAAACATCCCTTGACAACCATAGTCTGACTAGAATTATCATAATTTCTCAAGAATAGGAGCCCATTCTGGCCCAATTACTTACCTCAATTTCAGCATCACAGAAGTCTGGAAACCATGGCATCCTGGGAACTTCCTGTATTCAGATCTGTTGCATGCCCAACTCAGAACATGAACTTTCCCATAGCCTAACACACAGGCAGCTGCACCCACTGTATGACTCTGCTGGCCCTGATCATGGCTGATTGCCCAGAGATGGACACTGGCTCAAGCCTACCTAATCCACTGACCGGTCATTACCCTCTGAGATTTTTCTCACTTAAGGCTTTTGAACTAAACAACATGTTTTCCAGCCAATGAGTGGCAGCTATAGGAACCGAAGGATTGCTGTGTAGATCTGATGGCCACTTTGGATCTTGATGAAGATCAGCAAAGGACGGCAATGGGCGGAGAGAACCAGAACTTTACAGAGAAGACAAAAAGAGATCTTCTATGCAGCTCCAAAAAACCAAAAGAGAGTCTCCTTTCTTGATTGCTTCCTGGTTCCCATTAAGCCCAGCTTCACATCTTGTCCTTGAGCTCTGTGAGATTTCTCTGCATCCTTTTAAAAGACCACCATTCTCATTGAGTTGAAGCAAACTTAAACCTCAACTTGATGGCTCCCACCTGAGAGAAGGGAGGTGGTTTTCACCCATGTGAGCCGTTGGATAGAAAATGAAGGAAACAGAGCAGTTATCCACTCTTCAACACCAGAGACAGGTAGCATTCCCACATACTCGTCCACAGCAAACTTTGGATCACTCCAGGCCACTGTGACATGATCACTAGGGAATGTGCAGTGTCAAGGATCCTGTCCGTTTTTCAACATCAAGAAAGAGTGATATGAGGAGGTCCTTGTGAAGCAAATTGAAAAGTGGGGAAAAACACCTGACAAGAACTAATCAACAGGGTCAATTTTTGCAGCCTGTCTGCAAAGGGATTAAGGGCTGAGTTCTATGAAAAATGGAAGGTATCTAGGAATAGGCTTTATAAGATGTTTCTTATTCAACATTAAATATTAGGGATTTCAGCACAACTCTGTTTTACTGCTCTTTACAAATATACCATTTCATCTACCTGATCAGACGAAGAAAATGTGTTTAAGACTTATGCAATCTTACGACTGTCAGACTTTTTTCTATAAACAAGAATTAGGTTGATATTTTCAGTATCATTTGCAAACAGTGATTGAGAAAATATCAGCTGCAGGGCTATTCAGTGTCCATTATATAAGAATTAATTAGTACATCCCACTGAGACCACCTATTTTGCTTTCTGTGTACAAACGGCTATTCCTCTTTTATAAAAAAAAAAAGATAGAATCTTATAACTCTGCCTAATATTTATTTCTTATTTATAATTTATCACATTTTAGATATGCAATACAATGTTTCTATTTTTAGGTTTTCTGTGTTTACTGTGTTTTTTTCTCTATTTAACACTTTATTTAATATGTACACCACTTCATCTCATTTTAGAAGTAACTGGTATGCATACCATAAAGAATAAATTAAGTGGCATAAAAAAGCAAAATATTATATTAATTTGATTATTATAAATATGCATGGTTTAAACTCCAGCACGTAAATACTTTAAAAACATTTACATAGTTATAATGGTGTTTATTAAATGGATATAATATATACAATATGTATACGTTTCTATTATGGGCTCCAAATATCCCCAAATATATCTAACCTGAAATTTAAAATTTTATTATGTATGTTGCAATTCAGATAAGTTTTATAATATGTGAATAAGATACGTTTATAATTCTATCAAAAAGATTATGATACTTTAATATTTTAGAATGAAGGCTACTAGGCATATTTTAAAGTTTAGAGAAGCTCTGTATTTTAAATAGAGGATCAAAGAAAGGATAGAATATTTGATAACTCAAACATTTCATTTAAATCTTAACATGAATAAATACAAAATAGCCAAGCATATTAAACAAAGTCTATGATCTGAATTCTTTTTGGAAAATGATTTAAAAGGTAAACATTGAAAATTACACATTTTAAAGTACTTTTGCTTACATTCTCAAACACTCATCTTCAAAGCATTTTTCAAACAGATTTTGGATAAAAATTTTTAAGTTAATAGATGTGAAAATATCACCAAGAAAAAAGAAAAAATCAAATTTCTTCTCCATAAATTTATTAAATTACTTGCTTTCTAAACTCACATTATGTTTCTAAAACATTACTTTCATTTGCATGAGTCATTAGCTTTCATAAGGAGTACTTTTATATAAAATCTGTAAACCATAGCATTTCTTCATTATCAGCATATATGGGTCCATTAAATCTATTATAAATGAATAATATACTGATTAATATTTTAATTGTAGCTTGGGATTCTTGGTGTGGATCTAGGAAATATTTATGAAAGATTTAAAGTATTGGTTGAGACATTTCAGAATAAATTCTTGAGCAATTATAATATTGTAACCATAAAAAGTATACACTGAAAATCAATTTAATAAGGCTATTGATAAAATTGCCATGCTGTGTACTGAGCAAAGGTGGCAAAGAGATGGATATAAAAATTGTATAGATTTTCATTATATATATTTTTGTTGGAATTTCAGTTCCAATTATTAACTTTAAAAAAGTATTCATTTTTATCTAGAGTATTTTTTCTTTCTAGTACTCATTCTCACAAGAGCTTAAAAATTTAAGTGCATACTAATTTTCAAAGGTTT
The DNA here is from genome assembly GCF_021613505.1 of Equus quagga. Taxonomy (NCBI): domain Eukaryota; kingdom Metazoa; phylum Chordata; class Mammalia; order Perissodactyla; family Equidae; genus Equus; species Equus quagga. The sequence goes on from NC_060274.1 coordinate 70,176,323, forward strand.
ACTTTGCATTTATATTTCTGTATTTTTGGTAATGAAATGAAACATAGTGAAACATTAAACTCTAAGTAATTCTTTAAAACAACCTTTCTTGCAGCAAACATAAAATGATTGGTTAAAATCTCTTTAATTCTGACATTGGATGCTATTACTTAAAAGATTCTTGTCAAAATTAGCAATCATTTTATTCTAATAATGTCTTATTTTATCTTATGGTTTAGACATGGCTTAGGAATGCTCACTCTATTTAAAAGAACAAAAGAGTTTTGTAAACTCATATAATTCAAAATATGTATGTTCAAATTAAAATGTTTTTTGAAAGACAAATGAAAAGTTTGAGATCAAATATTAGACAGTAGGGTTTGGAAGATTTATAATTCTAGCTAACCTATAATTATTTGCATCTCTGAGACAAACCTCTCAAATATATATATTCCCTGTTGACATTACCCACTTCCCCAATAATTGATGTCATTTAATTTTGCTTTTATTAAGCTTCCACTTCTCTTTTGATATTGGTGGAAGGATGTGATCTTGTGATAGTTTCTCTCTAGCTTCTACACCAAAATAGATCACGGTACCGAAAGAATGGAAAGATGAAACAGACATTTTCAGGTTTTGTTTCCATATAAACACAATGACCAAGTAAATCTTTTAAAACCAAAATTTTAGTATGTCTTTCCTCTTGTTCAGAAAGGGTACAGGTCATAGCAGAAGAAAGACTGGATGTGCAAAATAAACAGACAAAACTAAATATGGTGTTTCTATCACTGAGAAGTGATGGCTTTATCTCTGGAATATAGTCCAAAGCAATAAAATGCAGAACTCCTATTATGTCTTGTGTCAGCTCACTGTTGTCACCTTGGCACCACTGTCACTTCATTCTAAGGCTGGTAACTACATTCTCCAGAATCCCTTTCTCTATGTGATTTTGGGTTAGAATTTGCCAATGAGAAAAGGTTTTCTGAGAGTGAGAAGATGGAAATGAATAGGAAGTCATTATTTTTTTCAGAGGTATTTGCAGCTAGATACTTGGATAGCTGAAAGATTCACAGTGGTTTTCCAGCAAATTTTTGACAATAACCCACTTTGCCTGAGATAGTTGGTGGTAGTTTTTGAAGATTCTGAAGTATTGCAGCAGCTCTAGAAAAGCTTCTGAAAGGCCCCTGCTTGGTGCTTTAGGCTGATGTCTTCAGGCTCAATCTCTCTGACCTTCAGCAGCTGCTTTCCTGACCACCCCTCACTGCCCCCCACCCCTACCCCTGGCTCTTCCAACAGTCCTGTGACCTCCCAATTCTACATTAAATACTTTATATCTGGATACATCAAGTGGCTTCTGTTTTGCTGATTGATCCCTGATGATAAAGACACCACCACAGCAAGGATTGGGAAAATATTCAGTTTATTAAATATTGTGAATGTCTGGAATATCAGATACATCATGTCAATATGTAAATATCAAATCACATTTCAAAGTCAAATTTAGATTACCTGGATTTCTTCTTTGCTTTTCTATAAAAATGCTGTTTTTCTATTTTCATTGTTCTATAACAATGACAGCTAAGACCACTCCATATTTTATTAGTTTCTTCAGTCTTTAAAATAGTTTTTAAGATGATGTTCAAATAAACATCGAGTAGTTTACTTCAACTTTTTCTGAATAAAAATTTCCATTCTTAAGATATAGGCTTGTAATTCATATACTTGACATTACTCAATGGCGTTTTATCTGTAGTAGGAAGAGGAAAATAAAGTTTCAATAAATGTTAGAAAACCATTCCACCCTTACGCATTATTTGCTGCCTCCTTCCCTCTGACATGGTACATAAAGCTCTCTCAATTCTATGCTTGCCACTAGAGTCTAAATACCGCTTTTACAAAATTAGGACCTAATCAAGATCATATTTAAATATCAAAACAGTTGTGAGTGAATGGAGCTTGGACACTACCTGACTCCATCTTGGCAAACGGATACATTCAAGAAACATCCATCTTCAGTAAAACTGCATAAATTTTTCCTGATCCTTCAGGAAAAGACTGTTTCAATGCATTGCAACATTTCTCTCCAGTCTCTTTCCCCATCCTTTTCCCTCACCTCACTCTGTCCTATTCAATGTAGTAACTCATCACAAACTTACATAGTATTTTCTATATACCAGGCACGGTTCTAGGTACTTCACATATATTAACATATTTAATCCTTATAACAACCCTATAATTAGGTGTCCTTATTATCCCCATGTTACAGATAAAGAAACAGGCTCAGAGGAGTTCAATACCTTGCCCAAGTTCACAGAGCCAATAAGTGGCAGGGCCAAAGTTAGCAGCTAGGCTGCAGGTTATGAAGCATCTCAAAGATTTTATTAACCCACTCTCCTTAGGACCTCCCTTGACCACTTCCCCTTTCTCTGTGTCTTTTGTTTCTAGCCAGGAATTCTCTTTATTTGGCTTTTTTTTTTTCCATTGAAATTCTAGCAATCCAATCAATATCCTCCATTTCTTTTTTTCACCCACTACCTCAGGGTGATCCAAGAAGGGCCAGGAGGTGATTTCACCAGCCTGAACTCTCCTTTGGGAAGGGAGGTCAGAGGGGAGCCGGGAGCAGTTAGGGAGGGTTCTGTCAATACCATAAATGGTAGCTGGGTTTTTTCCTGCTAAAGCAAAATTTGGTTTTTTTACCCTATGTTTAGGAGCCAAAGAAATATCAAAAACGAATGAAATGGCACCAGTGAGCAACCGAACAAAGCTGGAGAGAGAAATGAAGTAAGGAACTTGGGAGAGCAGGTTAGAGTAAAGCAGGACATATGGCCCTTGAACCAGTCTTTTCATTTTTGTTCTCCTTTTCCTTCCCCGTGATCTTCTGTTCTTTCTTTCCCTAATATGGTTCCAGAGGCAGCCTCTGAAGCAACATTAATGCAGATGAAGATGATCTGCTATTGATCACATGAGGAAAGATTCAGATGTAAAGAAATACATCAAAATGGAATACAGAGAAGTAACCAATTTAGTATGTCAGCAGAGTTGAAAGCTTTTGAGGTTATAGGGTTTTCTGTGGCATAAAAATCTCAAATAAAATAAAATAATATATATTTCAGCTACCTTCAAACCCAAAGAACTCAAGCTTTTATTTTTATTTTTTTCAACAATAGCTGATCAAATGAGTTCTCAATAACTTTTGTTTCAAACCATAGTACCATTATGATCTTGTTTTTTTCAAAATGGGGCCATATCCTTCCAGGATGAACACCAGTACTAGGAGAATATAAATACATCCACTTTGCCTTGAAGCCAGACTGATCCAGTATCATGCTTCAAGAAGAAAATTCCTTATCATTTTTCAAATTACAGTGCTCCAGCATACTTTGATATTCATGACCCTTAGGCTTTTTGAAGTACTAAATAGCATATAATTGGTTTTTAAGTTAAAACTAACACTGATTAAGTTTAAGAAATTTTTAAGTTTTGCTGCAATTTTTTGGTGATCATTAGAGCCACCCTGGTATATGTAGGAATTAGGACTGAAAAAATGTCTCAGCCGTTGATATTCAGAAATTTAAGATTAAAGACCAAAAAAAATTCAGTTTAATCTTAGAGGCACCAGTATGATCACAGAAACTCTTTGAATAGATATTTATATAGCACTGGCTATATAGTGTAGTATATAGTAACTGCGGGACAATTTCAGAAACTCTAAGAAAGCTTCTGCTCTTCCTTTGGTTTCTTGATTTCTGAAATACAAATAAATCCTAATTCTAATGATGGCAAGAGTTTTTTTTATTGCTTTCCCTGGAATGGATTTTAATAGGGAGCAAATGAAGAGAAAGAACACTGTCAGGGAAAAGTATGAGGATAGACAAGGCTTTAGTGACACACGACCCACTAAAAATGTTTAGGCCCACCCCAAATCAATGAAGTAGTGATTCATTGATTTAAAAGTGGCGGATTGGGGGCTAGCCCAGTGGCGCAGCAGTTAAGTGCGCACGTTCTGCCTCGGCAGCCCGGGATTCGCCGGTTCGGATCCCGGGTGCAGACATGGCACCGCTTGCTAAGCCATGCTGTGGTGGGCATCCTACATATAAAGTAGCGGAAGATGGGCATGCATGTTAGTTCAGGGCCAGTCTTCCTCAGCAAAAAGAAGAGGATTGGCAGCAGTTAGCTCGGGGCTAATCTTCCTTAAAAAAAAAACAAAAAAGTGGTGGATTATTTTTGAGAGGAGTGAGGGTGGCCTTTTGATCCAGTATTTAACCAAAATATAAATCAGTGGTGTCTTAAATCCATATCGTGGAATATTTGCTCTCTCTCAACTCCACTGCCATGAAATAACGCATTACATTTGACAGCTGTATCTGCACAATGAAATTATTTGTGTACATCAAAATTTTGAATAATAAGATAACTCTATAATGACACAGAAATGATTATTTTTAGTTTTAGTTTTTTAGTTTTAGAGGCAAATATAAATCCTTGTATATCTTTTTATTTTGGAAATAAAAGAAAATAAAACATTAACAGATAGGCATCAAATACTAAGTAGAGTATCTGAGTAGCTAGCAGATGTCAATATCTAATATTTATTTTCACTTTAAAATTTAAAATACCTGTATTTTCTTTTCACATTTGTCTCCAGAATATCCAGTGCGGCAAGAGCATACATTGGGAAATACACATCTGCCTCCATAAAGACACTTTTGATTGCAAATTGCTGCAATACACAAATTTTTACAATTACCATCTTTTGATACAAATGCTTGTAACATATTCATTCTAGTGGTCTGAAGCTATTCAGTGACTCACCTACAAAAATAGGCATAAGAATCTATGAATGACCAGCTGCCCTCTTATCTTCCTGCAACCAGAGCATGCGAGTGCGCACACACACTCACACACACATCAAAAAACAAAACACCCAAAACTCAAAACAACACTTTTACAATTTTTGTTTTCTTTAGAGAGGAGTTTCAAATCAGTAGCAGAAGATAGCGCTTAGATTATAATTTGCTTTTTAACAATTTAGCAAAAATTTAAAAGAGACAATTCAGTACTGGCCAGTATATGGAAAAACAGGCAACTTTATATACTACCATTGGAAGTTTAATGTGAAACAACTCTTGGAAATTTTCTAAAGATTTTCACAGTCTGTACTAGGAATTTCTTCCTTAAAATCTCTCCCAATGAAATTTTTAAAAATCTATATCTATCTCACTATTTTTCAACATCTATCTATTTATCTATCATCCAATTATCTATCTATCTACCTATCATCTCTCTGTTTACCTACCCCCATATACAGAGAAAACGCTGATAATACTTAAAATAGTAATAACTTGTAAATAACTAAAATATTCAACATAAGGGGAAAGGTCAAGTGATTTACAGAATTTATATTATAGAACTTAATGTATCATTTAAAGTTATGCTTTTAAGGACATGGAAAATGCTTTTAAGTAATATCAAATTAAAGTAAGCGTAATATAAAATTATATGCAACAGTTACATTTTTCATGGGAGAGGTATCTGCTTCAATAGCTGATATTGGAAGCTTGCATAATTCAAGAATAATATTCTCTTTGGTATAAATGCAACATCGAAGAGTTACGTTTTCATCACGGCTCTTGTGTGAGGTTAGGCAGGTTGTGTAATGCCCAAAGCTCGACAGCAAAGGAAGCACCATTCACATCACAGACATCACAGATTTGAATATTTACTACAACAGTTTTCCAGCAGATGGCAGCAACACTTCTTGTTCAAATAACAATGTCAATAGTTTCCAGACAGTTGGAAATAAAGCATTTTGAGGAAGGGGACTTTTAAAAATTCACATAAAAGTGCTGCAAGATGCAAAAACAGGGTGCACATCTTCAGGCCGTGTTCAGAGTGCCTCAATCTACAATCATGGGAGCATATTTCCACATCAATGTGCTTTTAACATCTCCTCATTCTCTCTCATGGTCCACAGAGAACTCTCTCCAGAACGAGTAGCCCAAATTGAGGTTCCTAGCTCTTTTTTCTAGATTTTACCATATCTAACTTCCAATCAGAATTATTTATTTTCAAGTACATATTTCTTATGTAAGTACTAGCACTTAATAAATTCTTTGGTAATATTTTCCTAAGATGAGAAATGTATAAATTATGATAGCAATTACTAATAAAATAAAGTTTAAGAGTTATGAAAATTATATGCAGAGTCTCTGATACATGGAAACAGTTTGGTTCATAAGACACTGAAAAGCAGGGCAGGTATTTTTAGTAAAAAAGGCATGGTCATGTTGCAACTGTGTAATTTCAGTTTACAGTACACTTGAACCACCAGTTTTGGAATTACATAATTATCTATCATTTGAAAATATTTTTGCGAGATTTCCAATTTTTCCCATTAGGTTAATCTTCGTTAATATTTTAAAATTTTATTTCAGGTTTTCATAAATTTCCAAATTGTATAAAATTTGATTTTCCTCTGTACTCTGAGATCTCATCTTTGTAAAAATTTATGTCTAAAACCATATAAAAATATATTAAAATACCAAAATCTTAACAGAAATTAGTTCTATGTGGTGAAATTTGGACTGAATAAATTTTTTAAAGCTTTTTCATATTTTCTATGATTTCCATGATAGATATATATTTATACTATGAAAGAATATTTAAGCTGTATATTAAAATCCTCTGTGGCTCACCTGAGGGAATTTCATTGGCAACCCACAGACCATAATTTGGAATTATCTATGTCATACAAAATATTAATATATTAAGCCATACTTTCTTCTTTTAAATGGATATAAAAATGGAGAAGATTTCCTTTTATTTCGAAAACCATTATTTTTAAATGGATCAGCATGCTGGAATTTTTCCCTGTGGATTTCTCCTAATGCTATACTTTGTTTAATAATGCTAACAGATGCAGGATCAGAACATACAGGAGAAAACAATCCTGTAGGCTTACGTATTTGACATTGCACTCCTTCCCATGAGGCAGGACAATGGCATACATTGGGAGCAATACATTCACCACCATTCTTACATTTCTGAAAGCAAATAGCTGCAAATAGAAATATAAACAAACTAAAAATTTAATTTACTTGTCAAATCCTATCATAAACCACAAAAATTTTCATTAAGGTAAAAAAAAGGCAAACAGTTAAAAATCAATGATTAAAGGATATTTTCCCTTAACATTTTATCAGGAACATTCTCCAATGTCACTACGTATTCTTGGAAAATGATTTTAATGGTTGTATAATATTCCACTGATTGAATGCATTGTGATTTAACTTTTCCCCAGCTGTTGGACATTTATGCTGCTTCTCATTTTTCACTCTAACAAATACACTATAATAGTATCATACAAATATAAAATAATACTATAATGCTGCTAATTTTAAATAACAATTGTATAAAAAGAAAAAAATGAAACATTTGAATGAGAGAGAGCTGCTATCATCTCAAAAACTGCCAGGTGTGAAAACAGTGGCACCCTACCTTGGGAGGTTCTGAAGTGGTTAGCCTGAGATGGGGCCAAGAAATCAGTAAAGAAATCAGGGAAAAAACTTTCCCCTGACCCCTACTTAAGATTAGGAGATCAAGACAAAGATGCGTCATTTATCCAGGCAACTGCAGCGGACCGACTGGAAAACACAGTATAACCTCTTCCTCTGAAAGAATGAGTTCAGAGGATCTCTGACATTTTACTCTTTCCATTTCAAAAAGATACCTCCCAAAGTAGGAACAAATAAGCAAAAATAAAAACAAACAAACAAAAACAAGGAAAAATCTGCTTTGTGTTCCCATAAGGACGCAGCTTTAGCATTTAAGAGTATTCCTCTTACGTGTGCCGCATTGTTTCCCAATCCAACCAGAAGGACAAGAGCAAATGTTTGGTGCCACACATTTTCCTCCATTCATGCACATGGGATCACAGATACCTTAAGGTAAAAGGATGAAATATCAGTCCTTAAATAGCAATAGTTTTGCTATTTAACGTGTTCGCTTTACTTGTAGTTGGCAAATACATTTAGTGGTGTCTTACTTTTTTGGCATCTCCTACCAGTGTATCCTTCACGGCAGGTGCACACATTATTTCTCATGCAGTGGCCACCATTCTTACAGGGAGGGTGACAGATAGCTGAAAGAACACATGGCAGCAGTCTGTGAATATTACATATTCCATTATTATATATTACATATTGATCACGTGCTTGTTATCTATGGGGCCATAAGGCAGAGAAATGTGCTCTTGGAATAAAAGATCACAACTGCAAGTCATTAAAACTGTCCTTTCTAAATCATAAAATACAATGCTCATAGCTATAACCCGCTAGTGGGTTAGCACAATTTGAAATGTATTGGTGAAGTGTTCATGACGAATGGAGTCTTTGGTATTATGGTGCACGTATTATGAACCTTATCTTCTGTTTCACCATACTTTGAAATAAAGAGTGAAATGGTCTGGGCAAAACCGAGAAAATAAGTCAAAACCTAACTCAAAATAAGAATGAATCTGTTCCTGTGGAAATTAGAAAAATCTCAACAATCTGTCACATGCTATTTAGAAGATACTTCTAAATTAATGTCTGAAAACCCACGGAGGTCACGAAGGCAGCAATATATATTTGACTAACTCCTGTGAATTCTTGGTAAAAATCTTTTTAACAATAAATCCTTGGCATTTTGGGGAATATATATTGGATAATCTTGAATACACTGTACTAGTATCTTCTATGTATATGATTTTGTTCCATGGAATCCAGAAGTTAATATTTATCGCTCATGAGAGGATTATTATTGCTCTATGTTTCTTCCAGATATGACAATTAAATGCAGTTATTTAAAAAATAATAATACATAAGCAAACATGCCTGGAAATTTTTAAATTTAATTTTTCCCTAAATAATAATTAAGTGGATTTAAGTCTGTATTTTAAAAATGAATGTCAAATTAACTGGTTTCGGTAACAGAGCTGTTGCAGACTGACCCCTTTAGAACTAGATCCATCATTAATAACTGTTTTCTTTATTTCCAAATACTGTAAGGAAAATTCAACTGATTTCCAGTGGGTTTACAAATGAAAATAATGTAGCACTTTATGTAACAATATAATTGAATAATTTTATCAAATGGATAATTTCTACTATTTTAGACTACTTTAGTTAGTGCTTGAGTCTGCTTTCTCTGGCATTTTTTTTTTTTTTTTAAAGATTGGCACCTGAGCTAAGACTGTTGCCAATCTTCTTTTTTTTTCCTGCTTTTTCTCCCCAAATCCCCCCAGTACATAGATGTATATTTCAGTTGTGGGTCCCTCCAGCTGTGGCATGTGGGACACCGACTCAGTGTACCACTCGTCACTCATCAGTGGTGCCATGTCCGTGCCCAGGATCGGAACCAGTGACACCCTGGGCCGCGGAAGCGGAGCGCAGGAACTTAACCACTCAGGCCACAGGGCCAGCCCCTGCCTGGCATTTTTTATTGGTACTTTTTATAACAGGGAAATACTTTTACATTTTCTGCTTTCTAATCTTTATACAAGTTGATATTATTTCTATTTATTAGGAAAAAATGTATTCTTTCCATTACACAAACACCATAGGAAATAACTATGGTTAGAAATTTAAAACTAAAAAAAAAAAGAACAGAAGACCTATTTATAATGGGTAACCTTGCTATAATCAATATTCATCTACTCCGCAAAACTTGAGTGTAGAGATAAATATTACATTTAGACAAAAAAGTATACATAATTAAAGTAACATGGAGAAACAGCATAAAACTTAGGCTTGGTCATGCTCACCCCTATTCCTAATTTTAGGAAAAGAAAGGTTAGGAGAAAAATCTACATTCACACATATATTTATGAGATTCTCTAGGCTTCAGATGGATCTTCCATCAAACTCCAAAGACAGCCAAGTAATTCAGCCTCACTCTCCGTGTGGAATGGGCTCATGGCACTCAAGGGATGAAGGAAATTGGAAGATGTATTTAATCATCTCTCCAGCCTCACATTTAAAGCTTTGCTTATTAATAGAGTAGTTTAACTCTTTCATGATGCTTCTAGCTCAATTTTTCTCTTCCTATTTTGAAATCTTTTAGAACACAGTATATGTTCCCCATATTTACCTCTAATCATGTTCTGCCTAATTTCTTCAATGGTCTTCCAAGTGTGTACCATCTTCCCTTCCCATCATGTGAGCTCACATAAGGCTCACAAGGGGATGTGATCTAATAAGAACAAAGACTGTGTTTTTTTCTTCTGCATCTTCTGTAGCATGTCTTAATGACAATAATACTATTACTTAATGCTACTAGCCGTGTGCTATCTGTATGTGCAGGTGGTCCACTCTATGTCTCACCTGTGCCTCACAGCAACTGTCTAGTTCAAATTTGAAACTCAAGAAGTCTGCGGTCTGGAGACTTTAAGTACATTTTCAAAATCCATGCCGGCTAGGAAGTTGTAGAGACTGGTTAATTCCAAAACCTGCCAACATGACATGTATTCAATAGATGATTTTTAGTTCAACTTAATAATTCAGAGATTTCACTCCTTTCCCAGTTAAACTGCTGACATAAATTTTAGAGGAGAACTTTTCTTACTATATCTTTCATCTACTGCAAATAGCATGAGAGATGTAAGCTTTCCGTTTTCTCCTTACATTCTCCACTCAAAACTACACTATAACTCATAAACTTGGATTTAGACAGTCTCCTAGTTTGGAAGATTTTCCTTAACTTAGTCCTTACTTCTTTCCATTTCACAAACTGATTTCTTAGAGGAAACCTGATTTAGAGGAACTCTTTCCCTATGCCAATATATTTGGTATCAGAGTGATGATTTGTTCTCTGCCTCAATTGCAACCTAAGAATCCTAGCCAACCTCCAAACGAAAGAAATGGGATTAAATCAAAGTGTGACATGGCAGGGAAAGTACAGATTTTAGGATTTAAATTATGACATAGTCTCACATGCTTTTACTAAAAATCTACACTATATTCTGCATAAACTCAAAAATATGAAGATGCAGAAAATACATTTTGAATTTCATTTATTGACATTAATTCATGACTATACTGTCAGCCTCAGGAAGCGCCCATTATTCTGAAAAAACCTGTAGCATTAACTATATGAGGGAAAGTGTTAAAATAACAGGCCATGAAGGGGAAAAATGAAGCATCTTTATGTCTCCATGTCACCTTGCATAGCGCCGTACATAGGTGGCTCCTCATAAATGCTTAATGAAACAAGTCGAGAGAGATCATGAGATAATAGTGACATTAGATTGACCACAAATCAAACATTTTTGCTGTGAAGACAATAAAAATGACACCATTCCATTACAATAGACTGAAAAGGAACTTTCCCTATTTGTTTCACACCTTAGTCCTACAAAACCGCACAATCACCAAGGTTGTGAGCCTAACATATGTTGAATAAATATAACCATTTTTCACAATAACTCTGATCTGTTTCTATGAAGTGGTCATGTGGTGGCTAAATCTGTAACATCACAAGAAGAAAAATAGAGAAAAAAATAAATAGCATCTTCCCTTTTGAAACTCGTCTCTTTGTGTTTACTCAGAGCTCTGTTTATGTCTAACTTTCCCTTTGCCTTTTATTTATAAAGAAAGAATAATTACCATTCTGACACTGTGCACCGAAGAATCCATTTTGACAGAGGCAAGTGTTCGGCTTATTACAGGAACCACCATTGAGGCAAACAGGGTCACACAAGGCTAATGAACAGCAGGAGGGAGAAAGACCATAAAAGTTTTATTATTTAAAAAATGAAAGTGGCACAGAAGTACAAATGGTGATACTGAAATATTTTATTTTTACTGCAAGTAAAACCCATAACCTATAATTAATTAGACTTTGCCAAACATAAGAGGAATGAAATAACTGGTTAATAGCTTTGAAAATCTGTTCATTAAGTTGACAAATAATATCAAGCTAAGAATATGGAGGCTACAACTGAATTCAGAATGCCCTTCTTAAGCTGAAAAAGTGATTGAAAGTTAGGAGAAGACATTTCAACAGCACGAACAGGATGGTCTGTAATCTGCTCAAATACATGTGGCCATATGTACCTCTTGAAGTCTCCTTCCCAGTTGGAATAGGAACACGGCACTCAGTCCTAGCACACTAAAAACATTCTTTGTTTCTGCTTCTTTATATTTGTTATACTTTGAAAGGCACCCCCAGCTCCATTTTTCAAGCCAGATTTTAACCATTCTTCAAGGTCTACCTCAAATACTATTTTCTTCCAAACTGCACTTACCAGAATTTAATTTCTTTCTCCTCTGCTTCCAAGGAATTGTGTATTTATTACATTACTTATTAGAACCCAACTTGCATCATAGTCTTTTTTTATAATTGCGTCCCATGTCTTCTTCATTAATGATATACTACTTGAAATGAGGGCAAAAATCAAATTGATCTCTGTTTGCCTTTGCATCATGCTTCACACATAGTTAGCAAGCTGGAAAGGCTGAGTTACATTTATGTTGAGAAAAGTTATTAGATCAAAAGGGATTGAACATAGAAAATTGCAAATGCTGCTGCCAAGGAAGTAAGTCTTATGCTGTGATAAATAAATGGGATAATGTGATGGTGTCCGCTTAACTCAGAATTGCTTGAATGTTTAATGAAATAGGATATCTGTGTTATAACAAAAAAAAACTTGAAAGAGATCTAAAAGATGCAACAGAGATATGTTTCTCTCTACCATAAGACAAGTAGATGAGGGAACTATAAAGGCAAAAAAAGAAAAAGTGTTGGGTTGGATAATGGTAAAGCTGAAACACACTCCGTGGTCCAGAATATGAATGAAGATGAAAGATAGGGTTTTAAAAGTCTGTCTGAAATAAAAACTTCATAGCAATCTTCTCAGACTAGTTTTATATTTTTGGGTGCAAGTCTTTAGGACATTGTGCATTTTAAATTCCTTTTAACTGACATAGTCATTGAAAATATTTCTGATTTTACCTGTGCTACAGGTGGGTCCATACCAGCCAGGCTTGCACAGGCAAACATCTGGTGTAAGACATTCACCTCCATTTTCACAGTGCCTGTTACAAACCACTAAGTTCACAGAATAAAAAGAAAAGGAAGGTAAATTAGGCTTGGAATTGGTCATATTATTGGCGGTTTCCTAGCTGGCTCATAACTGCCAATCACATTCTCTAATGAATAAAATCAGAGAGAAAGATAAAAATAATTTATCCTTTGGCATTAAATGGTCTCCAATTCTCACATTCAGATATATATATATATATTTGCTAATAGAGATGGGGAAAGTAGAAAATCATTGAGCTGAATGGTAAACAAGATTTGACTATCTGAGAAAATCGTCAGTTACTGATGAAAGTAATCATAGACATAATTAAACAAGGTAGATTTATATGCAAATCAACAAATTGGAATTGTTATCTCAAAGAAATGGTCATGGATAGAGTCAAGAAGAGAGTATGCAGAATGATAACCGTCGTAATAAATCATGAATGTATGTTTTTTACTTAGGATTTGGGTTTATCTCAGCATTAGAGCCATCAACTATCCAAAAGAACAACTTCATTATATTAGACTGCAAGAGAGCTTTGCTTACTTGTTTCACATCTTGGTCCTACAAAACCATAAGGACAAGTGCAGAGATTGCCAGCCAAGCAGGTGCCACCGTGTAGACAAGGTGGGCTGCAATGTTCTGCAAACACAGATTATGTTAGTAAGTCAGCTCTTAATTAAGAAAAAAGTCAGTTTACATTTATGAAGCACAGCCACAATGAAACTTTATTTTAAGAGTAATTTATAATAAACTCAGTTCTCTTTTACTATAAAATTTACTTCTGGGAGATTGACTATATGAATTCACACTCTGAAAACACTCACAAATTATCAGCATGTTTTGCTTTATAAAACTTTTGGCTAACTGGATGAAAATAATGATCTTAGTTTTCACCTGAAAAGTAAAACTTGGACTTATGCATTCCTGCCCTACAAATAGAACAATTTTATATTTCCATGATTATTTTCATATGCCATTAATATTGAATGTTTGCTAGTTCATTCTAAATTTACTTTAATTTGTTAATGTGCCTTGCCTTGTCATGAAAGCATTTAACATGGCTCTCAGTTTATTAATAATTAACGATTTCTTCTTGCTGTCTGATATCTTCTAATTATCGGTATTTAACACTTCCTTGGAACCACGTTTGACACGTCACTCAATAATCAGGAATCCTTTGCTTGACACTAAAATATTTATAGGGATATGGTACCTTATAACTAAATCTCAAAAAAGTATTTCTTTAGATAACTTTACCAAGGACGAATAAGCTTTTGCTCTTTGGGTCTCTGATTTTGAAAATTTAAGTTTTTAAACTCTTCAAATTATTTTTAATAAATGTTTAAAAAAACTTAGACTCCATCACCAGCATTAATGAATATATATTAGTATATATACAGTAAAGCTGAATTATCTTTAAAAAGGTTTCTAAGAGAAGATTGTTTTATTTTGGCTCTATTATTTGATTTTTAATTTGAATTATCACCTTCATCACAGGTTGCTCCACCACGCCCTGGGGGACATTCACAAACGTTAGGCTTAATGCATTTTCCATGGTTTTTGCAATCAGGATGACATAGAGCTGTATAAAATAAAGCTCATGGTTTAGAAATCTCAATTATCAATGAAATTCACTGTGCAAACTAAGGAGTGCTGTACGTACCAGTTTGGCAGTTGGAACCAGCGTAACCAGTTTTACATTTGCATACGTTGGGGGCAACACACTCCCTGCTTTTTCCACATGGGTGTCTACAAATGGCTGCAAAAACCAAGGGAAAAAGGCTGAATTGTTGATACAGCGTATACATGTTGCCTGTAGACTTAGTTATAATAAAAGTAAACCTCTCTGAAATTTGAAAATTTTGATATTGTTATCCACAATAACCACTACGTTTATCCATAAAATTATTTTTCCCTTATATTTGTTTTACTACTAGATTGGCTGAGGAAAATGATTAATAGAGTAAGAAAGAAGTACCATATGTGGTAATTATTCTGATAGCAAAACCTGATATCAGGGATGGCTTCTAACCACAAGTGGGATTACAGTCTTTTTCAGAGGGCAGATGTTTTGGCTACTTAATAATTAGGTAAATGTTGGTGAAGCCAGGGAACATGGGGATTTCAAAGAGCAAGATACCAGGAACACACCGTAAGCTTATAGGTTTGTATTCCTTAAGCTTCTCTAACAACCTGATATATTCTAACTGGTAAGCATTCAACACTTCCTGAGGCAAGTGAAATGCATGACATTGTTTTGTTTTATTTGTTAATAATAAGGAGTTTTATGTTATAAACATTTAAGTATTGAAGATTTACTACCATTAGTCCTACAGAAAAAAGAAAAAACAAATTTCCTCTCTGTAATACTGAGAACAAAGGAACACTCCAACAGCTCTATGCTTAAGCTGGTCTCAAATAAATCAAAACACAAACCAAACAAAACAGTAAGAACAACACAAAATAGCTTCCATGTTGTCAAAGCCAGAAATTTGATTTGCATTAGAGAAAACAATGCTGATAATTGTGAAAAGAAGTAAACACTCTTTTCAAAATTAAAGTGATGCCCAACTTGTTTTCTTCTCAAGAGTTGGAGGAATTACAGAGAAATCTAATTTATGCAAATAAGGAAGTATGCCAGATTTAGTCATTTAAAGTGCTAAATACCCACTGTGAGCTAAAAAGAACCCAGACCACATTGTTATTTTCTTTCTCTAGCTGCTTAATGCCAGGAAAGTCCTCAACCCTCTAACTCTGCTTTCTCATCTGTAAAATGGGAAAAATAACACCCAACATCTGGAGTTCTTGTGGATTATGTGACATAACTGATAAAGAATTTTTCCACAGACCTTGGAACACAGTAGGTACTCAATAAATATATTTATAATATATATTATATAATTATAATACTATATAATATTAACATTATTTAAAAAAATCTCAGAAACACTAGTTTTTATGTTTTTTGAAATGTGAAGAGAAAACACACAAATAAATTGATAAATTGAATAGAAATGAGTGAAATAAATGGAATAAGCAGAAATTAATAAATAGAAAAGAATATTTTCTAAATTAAATGTAAACTACATAGTTTTCTTTATATCTTCTGAAGAGTTGCCATACTACCTCTGCAATTGATACCATCTCCGTAATACCCAAAGGGGCAGCGTCCACATCGGAAGTGACCATCTGTGGTTGGCACACAGGAAACACCAAGAAAGCAAGGTGATTCAGCACAAGTTGATAATTTGGTCAATCCAGGCTTTTCTGGCAAAATAGCGATTGCTCTAGTAACTGATGATGCAAACTCATTCTTATACTGTGTGTAACTTTGGGTAGACCTGTTAGTTGAAGAATTATACCCTCTTGCTTCTGTTTGGATGGTGCCCTGGATAACAGCCTTTACTTCACCATGGAAGCTGTTTAGCTTGGTGCGTAAAGAACTATGATTGTTCACAGGAACTTCCCACTCATCCAGGCTGAGATTTGTATTGAGGATATGATCCACATATTCAAAATCTGATATCTGATGGGAAATAGGCTTCTCTGAATTATTCATTTGAGTTGTAACTGATTTTAATGAGAAGAGTGCAATGTCGTTGGTTGTGTCCGAGAACTTTTTGATAGTAGCAGGACTATGGGTAAGGCTTGTACCAATTAGTGAATGCTCTGTTGATGATGGCTGAAATTTTATATCTAAAGTGCCAAAAAAGAAAAAAAAGTTAGTCAATAACATTTATTACTGTTTGGCTCTACCCACAGTATTTAACATTAAGTAATTCATCCCTTCATTTAATGTCTGTTAGATGTATAACACTATACTAGGAGCCCTGCAGTAATAAGTCATCACACAGTTCCCGCCTCCAAGGAACTTATAATCTATTTGGATACACAAGATAAGACAGAAGGTTAAAGAGTATAAAAGTTAAAGAAAAATAACTAATAACTTTATTGAGTTAGAAATAGCCAACAAACATTTATTGACTACCTAATACACATCAGGTTCACAGCAAAGGAGAACACAGCCCCATCCTTGAGAAACTCGCTGTTGTCAAGGACACAGACTTGTGAGCAACTCAACACAGCAACTGTGATCGCCGCTATAGGAGTGGCAGTCACAAAACCCATAGGAGCAAAGAGCGAACAACTAATTTCAGCTGGAAAGGGGAGGACAGAAACAGAATGCTTAGGTGAAAATTGTTTGGTAAGTTGGATAAATGCTATTTTGTATGAGAGGCAAAGAACTGTGGCTCCAATCATTTTACCCATGTGACAAAATGAGACTTTACTTCCCTATCTTTCTTGATTACTTAACTAGAAATTAAAACATGTTTGTGTGTCTTCTTTTTGAAGGGGGAGTTTCATCATTTTTTCTCTCTTCCAGGTACTTTATTTTCCTTATAACTCTTTTTTTTATTTCTTTGGTATGGAAAAGTCTAATTTTAGAGCATGGGCATACTTTAAGCAGTCACTAGACGTGTTTCCCTTTTACACTCTCTACCGCCAATGTAGGGTTTGATTTTACACCATTTTCATGCACAGTTCTTCTCAAAACCCTCACAATATGAGACAAGAAAAAACCAAACCAAACTCAATCAAAATCAGAAAAAGACAGAAGACAACAAACTAAAAACAAAAGTAAAAAGTAATCCTTAACATAACTGACAAACAGAAGCAAGGGCAATGGAAGATTTTTGGTAATTTTGAGGACTTCATAAAACCCAGACAGCACGTGGCTTCAGACTCAAACAAGAGTGAACCAAATATAGCCCCAACTAGAAATAAGAGCAAAGCAAGAAGCACAGTTAAGTGTCAACAAATAGAAAGAGCAAGAGGCCCTGGCCCATCAGTTCTCAGAGGAACTGATTAAGGCCCTGCCTTAGAACATCCGGGGAAGGTCAGGCCCCCCTCCCCCAGGCGCTGTGCACTGAAGGACTGTTCCTTCTCGTCCCAAACTGCCTTATGTGAACCTCTCCCTAGGAGAGGTTTTGGTATTAGGATTGGAGGAAAAAGTGGAGAAGAATCGGAATTAATTCTAGATTCCTAAAAAAAATAGCAGAAGAAAGGAAGGAAGGACAATTTATTAGCACCCGAATATTAGTAAAATACATTGTTTTATTTTGAAATTTAACATAATGACCTTCATGTTCATATTACAGCACATATCAGAAATATCTAAAAAATTACAAAATAGAAGAACTGTGAGTGGATATTTGCCTTACCAATATTAAGGTGTATTATAAAGCCAAACTAATCAAAGCAATGCATTACTGGCATAGGAAAAGACTGTTAGATTAAAAAAAACCATAATAACAAGCTCAGAAATATATCTCAATATATATGTGAATTTAATAAATAAAAAACATGGTATTTAGGAACCAGCCCAGTGGTGTAGTGGTTAAGTTCACGAACTACGCTTCAGCAGCCTGGGGTTTGCAGGTTCAGATCCCAGGTGTGGGACTGTGCACAGCTTATCAAGCCATGCTGTAGCAGCGTCCCACATGCAAAATAGAGGAAGACTAGGACAGACATTAGCTCAGGGACAATCTTCCTCAAGGAAAAGAGAGTGAGATTGGCAACTGATGTTACCTCAGGGCCAAACTTCCTCACCAAAAAGAAAAAGGTATTTAAATTCAGTGTGAAAAGTGTGACTTATTTTGCAAATGATAATACATAATTACTTATTCATCTGGAAGAAAAATAATATTAGACCTCTCATTTCATAAATTAATAAATTCCAGATGGATTAAAAACTAAATGGAAAATATAAAATAATAAACATCATATAAGATAATTTAAGACATCACATGCATAACATAGAAGTTGGGAGATCCTTGTCAATGGAAGCTATAAATAAAAGCTGTAAAAAAAGATGCCTATATAAAATTTTAATATCCCTGCATAAAATGACAACATAGATTGAGGTAAGCCACATAAAAAAGATAAATTCAAGTACATGTTATGTAAAGGAAGATTGACCAGAATATAGAAAATATTCTTAAAAATCTACAAAAAGTCAAAGAAAAGTTATGAACAGACAATTAATAGAAAGGAAAATCTAAATGATTATTTGAAAAAAACAATTAAATAGATAACATTTGGCAAGTTCTATCCAGAAAAAAAAGAGTGGGAAGATACAACTAAAAAACCTTGGAGATAAGAGAAGAGAAAAAACTGCATATATGGAGAGAATTTTAAATTATACAAGAATACTACAGATAATTTTAAAATAAGTTGAAATCTCCATGAGATAAATGATTTTTTTGCAAAATATAAATGCTTAAATTGACTAAGAAAGAGGTAGATTAAGTGATAGAACAAATGCCATGAAAGTAATAGAAAAATAATCTAAAATCAACCCCTAAATGGTGCCAGGGCAGATGATCTAATGGAAAAAATTTACCAAATAATCAAGGAAAGAATATTTTACAAAACTGTTGCAAAGCACAGAAAGATATAGAAAGTTTTATAAATATTCAGGTAGTATTATCTTATAGATAATATTATTTGTGAAAATACATAAAAATTTTAAACAAAATACTGAGACAGCACATAAAACCTTGACCAGCTTAAACTATTTTGCTTCCTTATAGCAGGCTGTTGGTTAATTAAACTTTGCTCAATAACAGACAGCACTGTGCATGAACCAGGCAGGGACCCATAGCCTCAGGACAATCCTGGAACCAAGAACCTTCAGAAATGTTGCCACCTGAGCCCTTTATGAAGCAAGAAGTCCTTCAATAAGGAAAGTCTGGCTTCCAGAAGTTTGATTACCATATATCAACTGATTTGAGACTAGCAAATAAGCTTCTGCCCCTAACCCCTTAAATTTCACCCTGAACTCTGGACTGGGGAGACAGATTTGAGAGCCTTGCCTTCTGTCTCCTTGCTGGTCAACCTCACAATAAAGCTTTTTCTTTTCTCAAAAGCTGGTGCTATAGTATTGTCTTCTATGCACATTGGGCAGCAAGCCCTAGCTTCGTAACGATACTACCAAATCAAATGCAGCAGTGTAGTTACAGATTACCACATCAGGACAAAACAGACCTGTATCTCTACTAACACAATTACAGTACATAATTACACTAAGATATTAATGAAGAAAATAATATAAAGTAATGTTAAAAAGTAATTTGATACTTCAATCTTTTGTTAAAAACACTCTGAAAAACTCTAAGGAAACATTAACAGAAATTACAGCAAGTAAAAAAATGACACTGAAAAAGCATTTGGTAAAATGTAAAACCCATTCCTGATTTAAAACTAAAGAGGAAATTCTGAGCAAAAATTAAAGGAAAACTCCTTAACTGGATGAAGTGTTTCTAGCAGAAATCTACAATGATGTCATACTCAATGGTGAAACATAGGAAGAATTTCCATTAAAACCATTAAGAATCAAAGTTATTCCATGCGTACGCACTTTCATTGGAGGTCCCAGCCACTACAATGAGAGTCTAAGTGTGAGAGCTGGGACTCTGCAGTTAGATTGCGCAAATTCAAATCTCCCTTCTACAATTTACAAACTCTGTAAATCTGAACAGATCACTTAATCTATCCATGCCTCTGTTTACACATCTGTAAAGTGGAAATAATAACCTTTCCTGTATATGGCTATTATGAGGATCGAATGAGATAATACATAAAAAATACTTACCTAGTGCTGGCATGTCATAAATATAGACTAAATCTTAGTTACTATTATAATAAAAAAGTAAATAAGAGTAAAAGACAAACTCACTGTTTGCAAAAAATATTATTGTCTACCTATAAAACCAAGAAAGAGAATCAACTACAAAAAAGTAATGTAAATAAGAGTGTCTAGTAAGGCAAGTGGATGCATGAATAACATAAAATCATGATAGTTCTCTTATATTGCAACAATCAACAATATCTTGCCAGATGAACAACTGCAATGATATTTTGTAAAATGAACAGCTAACATTACAGAATGACAGATGACAAAGAAAGCTAATGTGAACTGTGCAAGATCTTTATGAAGACAATCATGGAATGTTACTGAATAAAATGAGAATTATAAAGAGAGCACTATGAAGAGGGAGAGGCCTTATGAACTAATGAGTTTCTGATTACTTCTAGGGTTTGAGCAGATGTTGGATGACCAGGGATTCAAAGAATGTAAGTTTGAAATGGTCACTTTCAACCATAAACTTCCCTGAAATCACTTTAAATAACATCACTTGCTCCTTATGCAACATGAATCATTTTTATGGAATATAAGCCAGAGGATTTAATAGATTAGTAAGAAAAAGAATAATTTGTAAGCTGCATATACAATCTTGGGTGATCTTTCTAACAATAAAAATACCTGAGGAATAACTATGCTGGTCTTCTGGAAGACAAATGGGAGGTATTATCCTCAGATTTTAACTAAGACCGTTACTTACTAGAGGCATTTCCATTTGTTGGCTTAACATGCCTCTCCTTCTGTGTGGCGTTTTCACCATCCTCTCCCTTAGTTACACTTTTCTCAGACCTTGTGTGAACCACAGTACGTGTAGTAAATTCATTTAAAAACTGCGTTTCCACTGTAAATGTATACATGAAAAACAGATAGTTAAACCATTATAAAACCAAAGCACTGCGAATAAGAGCATGCAATACAAATGCCACCTGGATTGAACTGTGCAAATTAGAGAACTAGCTTAAATGTTATCTCTTCAGGAAATCTTTTCGTTATGGACTGAGCTGTTTTCCCCAAAATTCATGTGTTGAAACTCTAACTCTAAATGTGACTGTCTTTGGAGATGGGGCTATTAAGGAGGTAATTAAGGTTAAATGAGGTCATTTAATTGGGCCCCCATCCAGTAGGACTGGTGGCCTCATAAGAAGAGGAGAAGAACAAGGAGTGTGCATGTGAGGATACTGTGACAGCAGCCATCTGCAAGCCAAAGAGAGAAGCCAGAAACCAACCTTGCTGGCACCTTGACCTTGAACTTCTAGCCTCCAAAACCGTGAGAAAAAAAAAATTTCTATTGTCTAAGTCACTCAGTCTGTGGTATTCTGTTAGGGCAGTGCGAGCTGACTGACAGATGTTTCTAAGGTCCCATTCACCCACGCAATCAATTTCGTCCACCTGTGTTCTCCCACAGAACTTTGTCCTTCTTTGTGCCTTTCTGTGTCTCTTCCACTAGTAAGCAACCTCAAGAATAAGAACTGTGCTGTGTCTACTTTTACAGTCATTGGCTCTGGTACCTACTATAAAACTAAGTCAACAATACCAACAACAACAAAAAATTATTTTGTGTTAACAAGCATCTTCTTAAAATACACAAGTGCTTTTGACAGAGTTAAGAAATTTATTGGTCATTCATGTGTAATGGGATTTGATTCAACTTGCTTTCCTCTTAAATTCCACTCCACAAAGGTTTTATTGAGAGAATGGGCTTCTGTTTGGAAAAGACAGCTGTTAGATCACTTTAGTGCATAGAGTGGAAGGTGTGATACTGTTGAGTGTTTGGGACTAGATGTTTAGAGGGAAATGTGGGTAGCTGAACCAGTAGGGAACTCCCCTTACCATCCTGTACTGTGCTCCTCAAGTCTATTAGTTTCAGTGCTAGAGACGCCCAGCCCAATTTGAAGCACAAGGTGATATTACATAATTTATATATATTTGTCTTCAAAATCGGGTCTCATTCGCTTAATGATACCGAAGCAGCATATATAAGACACTGTCTTGTCTTCTATAATTTACTTTTATTTTTTAAGTTTTTAAAATGTTGTTATCCACTAATTTTTTGTCCCGTTTTCCCTAGTTCTAAGTGTTATCCTTGGGCAATTTCATCCATGACTGATGACCCTAAGAATTGTATCTTTAACTTAATCCCCTCTCCTGAGCTCTACTTGGAGAGTCCATAGTCACCTCAGCCTCTATGTATCCAAACTGAATTTATTATCTCTCCCCTCCAAAACCAATGTTTCTTCCTTATATGTCCCTTGTGTCTTAGTCAGCTCAGGCTGCCATAATGAAATGGCATAGATGGGTGGCTTAAACAACAGAAATTTATTTTTTTAACATTCCAGAGGGTGAGAAGTCCAAGATCAGGGTGCAGGCCCACTCAGTTCCTGGTGAGAGCTCTCTTCTTGGCTCGCAGAAAGCCACCTTCTTGTGTCCTGACATAGCAGAGAGACAGTAAACTCTCCAGTGTCTCCTTTTATAAGGACACTAATCCTATGGGATCAGGGTTCCTCCCTTGAGACCTCATTTAACCTTAATTGCTACCTTATTCCAAATACAGCCACACTGGGGGTTTGGGATTCAACATGTGAATTTTAGGGGGACACAATTCAGTCCACAGCAATATAAATGCCTATTCTACACACTCATTCACCTAAACCAATCACTTGAAATTTAATAACTCTTTCCCTCACCTTGCTAATCCCAATCACTGACAACTTGCTTCTTTAGTGTCTCTTTCATCCAATGTCTCCTCATCTTAGGCCAGCAGATCTTCATGTCTTTCCCATATGTTTGTAATACTATCTTAACTCTTTTTCTCACCTTCAAACTTACACAGTTCCTTACCTGCAAGTGCTCCATCCTCCATGCTGCTCTCAAAAAGACCCTCTCAAATCCAAACCTTATTATGTTTCTCCTGGTTTCTCAGTGATCTGGCCACTAGCTACCTCTCTAGCTTCAACTCTTGTAGCTGCCCCCCTTACCCTCTATATTCCAAACACACCGAATTATTCAGAGTGCCCAAGTAGTGCTGTGCTGTTACATGCCTCTGTACCTTTGCTCATGCTGTTTACTCTGCCTAAAAGCCTTTCTCTCTCTTGATCAGATGCATCAGATTTAGCTGTAGTGACACCTTTTTAAAAACTTTTCATTATCCCTCCAGGTAGACATGATTCCCTGTGGAGTATTCCTACTCTTCTCTCTAGGCACTTCTATCAAAAAACGCAGAACACCATATTGAACTATGTGATTATATGTCATATGCCCTGCTATTATACTCAATCTGTTAGGTCAAAGGACATATCTTATATATTTCTGCATCTTTTGCATCTAGCTTAGTGCATGACACTTAATGCATATATACTGAATGAATGCATTAGTAAAAGAGAATGGAACTGAGTAATTTGAATTAATTAAATGCAGCAAGAAACATTTCATGGTAGAAAATAGGGACTTTTACCATGGCATATTTTTCCATCACCATAAAATCCTTTTGGACATGAACCACAATGATAGGAACCAAAGGTATTGAGGCATTCCGCTCCTGGAAAGCAAGGCCTGGAGTCACATTCATCAACATCTTCCTGGCAATTTTTGCCTAAACATAATGTAGATTGAGAGTTCAAATTATTTAATTTGAAAAACATTATATGTCCAATCAGGTGCTCATTATTTGATTTCTTTTACTCTTTACATATGTCCTGCTAACTCCAAAAAAGCTGTTGTACATTAACAGGAGAGAAGTGCATTGTTTTAAAAATTTACTGTACAATTAAATATAAAGTCATTAATTAGATTCTATTTAACACTAAACAAGACACTTCAAGTACATAAGATTTTCCCTATAAATAAGAAGACTTAAGAAGGCCATTAATATTTTAAGGCAAAAAATTACAATATTACAGATTACAGTAGTAATCTGTACTTTGTTAAAAAACTCAGTGATTTTTAAAAAAGTTATTTGAATGGTTGCCTGCTTAGCTTAAGGACAACTTAATTCAATCCAGTTATTGCATGGGCTGTGAAAATCCATGAAATTTTATAGTGTTCAAGGAAAGTCAGCCTTTCGTCAATAAAATTTTTTGAGATGAAGTGTTGCTCTTTGAAATGTTTAACAATTTATTTGAATGAATATATTCACAGTCAGCAATAACAGTAACCTCTATTATAGTAAAATCCATGAAGCAATCAACATTTGAATTCTTTCAAATGTAGTTGGTAGCACATAGTCCCAAATGATAAATTTTTTATTTTAAAATGCTGAAGAAATCTAGAAGACACCTAAATATTCTGCTTAGTTTTATTATAATGTAATCTAATAAAATCTATTATAGTTGTATCTATAATAGATGCTTTCAAGGATATCAGTTCAATAACCACATATTTACTTAACATTCGTATCTACTTAAATTAAATACTGGTATGAGTTTTTAAAAAGCCTTGAGAGATTAAAGGTTGTCAGTAATGGACTTATTTGGGGTTTCTGGAATCAGACAGTTTAGGACAATTAATGAATATGCTAATATTTCATTTGATTTCAACTCTAACTTTATATCATGATATTTTTAAGTTAATGTATTATCAATAAAACCTCTCTTAAATGGTAATTTTTTTATTTCCTGTGGTAAATTTCTTTATTATTTCATATTATATTTCAATAGCAATACATTTAAATATATCTGTACCTAGCAAATATGGATAAAAATGTTTAGGAACCTACAAAATACAATATAGACATAGAATATTGTCATTAAAATTATAAAAATGGGCAAAATTATAAGAGTATATGTAAGCAATTTACAATAAAAAAGGGATATGGATAGCAAATGTATTTGTGATGACTTTACTAGAATTTTTAAATGTGTACTAAAATTTTCAGGGCCATACATTTCTTTGAGTAATCTGTAGATTCCTTGGAAAGCCAAGGAGCTTTCCTTTCTAATTTGTTAACATACCAATTTCACGAATGAGAAACCAAAACTTACCTTTAAACTCAGGTGGACAATCACAGGAATAACTGTGAAAACCACGAATACATCTGCCAAGGCCACAGGGGTTCGATTGGCACTCAGTGACCTCCACTTCGCAAAGACCACCCTGGAAGCCAGGCAAGCAGACACACAGGTACGCTCCACTTCCCGGAGGAAATCTAATATCAGACACACATGACCCACCATTCAAGCAGTCACAAGACCTCACAGTCACCTGCAAAAGAAACAAACAGTAAATGGAATATTTTGCCAAAAAATTACCTTCAGTTTGTGCCCCAGAGATCCGGGTAGGCGTGTATGTTTATGTGCAAGTAGGAACAGATCACACGTTTTGCAAAAAAAGTATGTATATTTAATGTAAAATAACGTTTCAAAAGATAGTTTAATAAAGCAGTTATGCTGACTCTCAAGAGCATAGCCGAAATATAAATTCTATAAGATGATCAATTTCCATAATTTCTATAATACAAGCAGAATAACTGGAAAAAAGCTCCTTAAAGTGGAAAGCACTTAGTCACCCGACTTATCGCAAAGTGTAGAAAGTCAACAGTCACTTGAATTTTCTGGTTAACATGACACAGTACACAATTTCCCTTCACAACATTATTCTGTGTGAAAATGTGTCCCAAGTTTCAAGTGAATATAGGGCAAATAAAACAGTATTAAGAGCACATGACTGACAGACTCAAAAGAATAGTCAATAAAAAAAGGAAATATAGTCCACAATTAGTTATTTTAAATCTTATATTTATAATCTGAATTTCTAATTTGACACCTCAGATTCCTTCACTTGAAGGAAATGGATATGATTACCAGTCTTAGGTTTATCACAGATCTTTCACCAAGGTAGACATGAATGCACTCTTTATTTTTATCATAGTTGAGTGCAGAAGAAAATGCTCTAGGAATTAGTAATTTAGATCCATGCTCTAGACTTGGGACTCTCTTTAAGGTTTTAAATTCATCCAAAAAAATTTCAAAAGTTTGGGAGTTTAATTTTCCACGAAATGTTTAATAATTTAGTTCTTCTTACAAATTAAGAGCATAAATTGTATTTTAAATTTAAAATAGTTATTAATATTGTTAATTAATTGAGCGGCATTTATGTAATTATAAATATTACCTCAATCACGGCTCTAGATTCAGCATTGCAGTCATCGTTAAGGCGTAGAGTGAATCGCTGGGGAGTTTGTGACTCTGATTTCCACATAAGAAGTCCTGCAGAGGAAACATTTGCTCCTTCAGGACCAGAGTCCAAGGCAAAATGGATGTCAGAGCCTTCTGGATCGAAGGCCACGAACTGGTACACAAGGTTCTCCCCATAAAATGTCTGTAATTTGTCTTGCGGTATTTGAATCACTGGGGGTTGGTTGTCTGTAAGAGAGAAAACATCTACTTTTGTATCTGTGTAGAAAAGGAAAAGGAAAAGTGTGATATAGAGAGCCCTCACTGAGAAAACGTTCTGATAAAATTTCAACTCTGCAAAAATTTCTATTACCTGCCTTCACTTTTTTTAAACATTCTGAATAAATTCAATTCCTTTCTGAGAAAACGTAAAAGTAACTGAAGATAAGGTGCAAGACTTCAAGCTTTGCTGTGAAAGTGTAAAATCACTTCGAATACAGCATAAAATACAACATTTGCTTGGTCCAGATTGCATGCAACTCCTCTCCTGTCTGAAGTTACTCCTCAGTGCTTGCTCTTTAACTCTTTCTTCCTTACCCTCTATCCTTTTCAGCGTCACTTTCTCCCTCTACACCTCCTTTGCTCGATTTCTCCCTTAGTACCCATGACAGAATTGTTCATTTGATTCCCCTGAATTTTTCTTGCTGTACCTGCCACCCCAGTTATAATAATCGGGAGCCATTTAGTCACACCAATCCTCTGCTCCTCAGAGGTCCTTCTGGCGGCCAAGCTCACCCATTGGAATGGTGGTTAGTTCAGAAGACAGAAAGAGTTCCCTTTATACTCATGAAATGATTTAAAACACCTTTCCATAACGTCATATTAGAAAATACCCCTCTTCCTTGCCAACTGGGTTAACAGCTAGAAAGAATAGTCTTTTTCATTGCACTGGGCACAAACACTCTGCATCGACAAAGCACTGATGCCAAGAGACTGAGTTCTGGCTCCCCTTCTGCCCCTGCATATCCTTATAATTTACCAATTTTAATTTCCTCACCCCTCAATATGAGGGGCTTGGAACAGATGATATTTCAAGACCCCTCATATCTCTGAACATTGTCTATCTATGACGAATCAGTCATAGCAAAGCCATTAAAAACATAGACACCAATTCAGAGATTATATTGTGTTTCCCTTGTCTCTTGCACTAAATTCTCCCCCAGATTTCCATTGTCTTCTCACAATATCCCATGAGTCTTGTACCCAAGCAATGAGTCATCTGACTCATGGTCTAACACAGTAATGAAATTTGCACATATAATAACATATATAGTGATATTACAAAGCACTGTATAAATATAAGGTTTTCTCACTCTGTAGATAAAATTACATGGGGCCAGGGAGTAATGATATCTTGTTGTATCTTAAGATGCCTGGTCTTTTGCCTGAGGAAAGAGAATGTGCAGGACACCTAGGTGGAATCATACATAGCTGTATTTAAGGAAGCAAAGAAATTATATGGTATATGACTATAATTTGGGGTATTTTTTGGGTGGAACAAACTATCTAGAAACTATCTGTACCTAATATTATACTCATAGAGTCACAAAATGGTAGGGCTGGAAAGCATTTTATAGATTATCACGTCCAGAACATCTTATTTAACAGGTGATGAATACAGGCATAAATGCATGTTAGAAAAATCATCTCCTTTTAACTTAAATGTTAAATGCCTTGTCACAAAACTGAAAATAGCTAATACTAAAAACAGGATTTAGACTTTTGGTCTCAAAGTCATGTTCACTTTCCACTGAACCCACCGACCTAGACTGATGGATGTTTTTGCATTTACGTAATATTTGAGAGGCCATTTTGCTGGTAGCTCCGTGACTTGCACAAATTGTGTGTGGCTGAATTAACCATTTCCATTTCTTCCATTAATAATTCACTTTTGCTTTCCTAACCAAATATTAAAATAAAAATCCCATACTCTAGCATAGTATAATCATAGAGATTATATAAAATAAAAACATTTCATCTTATATTTCCTTCAAGCAAAGTAAATTATGCAGTTAGAAAAGATGCTAAATTAAATACAGGGTTCATGTTAAACATATGGTAACTTGTGGTTTTAAAATCAATTAAAAATATCTTATAGAGGAAATATTTGAATTAATAAATAATAACTTACTTTCTAAAATCGACCAAGTAAATTTTGAAATTTTAGGTCTACAAATCAAACAAGTTCTGGCAGGATTTTTATCACCTTCAATGTAGCAGAGTCCATCGATAATGCAAACATTTTCCTAATGGAAATTTTTAAAAGAGGAAAATACCAATCAGGATACAGCTATAGATAGTATTTGGCGGGGGGGGAACTACATAGAAGGATAGCGCATACATGTTGATGATTCCAATGAAAACATATTATGTCCGTTTTGATTAGGAAATATTTTTTATATCTCCTAATCATAAAAGCATGTTAGAAAACAAGTCATTTCCTTTATATGTAAATGACAATGGAACTGATCAATATAGAGGAAAATGCATATAACTGTACTTCTGTGCAATTATAACCTATACCTTATAAGTAACACAGAATAGAACTTCTCTTTTCGTCTTTTTTACTGCTAAACTCATGCTGGAAGTGCTTTATTGATAAAGAAATGAAACAGACTTTTTCCCTCTGCACATCTTATAGACTCACATTAGTTTATGGTTATCCTCTCTCCCTTAGGAGCCCACTATGTCCTATCAACATAGCAAAACTAGACCAGATCCATGACATAATTATCCACACTTGATAATGTATGTCATTACACAAAATAGTGGAAAGAATGCACAGAAATAATATTAAATGTAGCAATCATTTTTAACCTGGAAAGAAGATCAAATTTTGTTCAAGACATAAAAACTTTGCTCATTTTACAAAATCTCCTTTGACATCACTTGGGCTATTGTACAAAAATAAGAACAAAATAGCCCCAAGAGGATAAAATAACCATGAATAACAACATTTTTAAAGTACTTATTGTAGAACATGTGGAAACGAACATTTGAGGGAAAATAAAAGTCAAACAACTCAAAAACAGAAACTTTTTTTTTTAAAGATTGGCACGTGAGGTAACATCTGTTGCCAATCTTCTTTTTTTAAAATTTTTTTCTTCTTCTCCCCAAAGCCCCCCAGTACATAGTTGTATATTCTAGTTGTGAGTGCCTCTGGTTGTGCTATGTGGGACACCACCTCAGCATGGCCTGATGAGCAGGGCCATGTCCGCGCCCAGGATCCAAACCGGGGAAAAAGGACCGTCAAAGTCGAGAGCGTGAACTTAACCACTCGGCCATGGCGCAAACCCCAGAGACTACTTATTGAAATGATTTGATTGCTAATCTTGAGGAAAAAAGGATTTAAAAGTTTAAAATAATAAGATTTATCATTTTCATATACATAAATATTATTTGATATGCTCCTGCATTTTGAAGAGTGTGATATTAGATCCATGGTACCTGTTAAATCAGCAACAGACATGTGAGAGAGCTGTGGATAAATCCCGTAGACTGGATATAGATTAAGAGGGTGTTGCTGTGAGGATTCAGTTCAAACTGTGTTGTTCTGTAATCCCTCAAGTGGTGCAAGTATGCATGGTTCAGTGAATTTAGTTGCCACAGAAAACTCCCTGTAAAAGTGTTAGCCTTACACATTTCACAAACTCTACCCAAATGCATGTTACTTGCTGCAAAGATCAGGTAATCATGAAGAGATGTCTTATTGGAAAATCATTATTACTACTTAAACCACAAAGTATGTAGAGGAAAAATTCAATCTGAATCTCCTTTTCTGATTTTTTTAGGAATAAACACCATGCCACTTCAAAATGTTAAAGGTAGAAATCTCTCCTTTGCCATTTCAACAAGAGTTACAGGCAGAGTAACAATTTCAATTAACCTGTATAAACTGGAGGAAGGCTTTTCTTTATTAGCATTTCTAATATGAAGGCAAAAGAACTACATTAATATACCAACTCCATGAGAAATGAAAATACCCATGGTGTAAGTGTGAAACTAAGTGAAAAGATACCTACCTTTATAGTGCATGAGTCCTTTTCATAGAGACCACAAACTTGACAAGCCCCATCATAGATGATCATTATTTTGGGATTACTGAACCTATAACCATCATTAGATACCTGTAAGATGTAGTTCTATAATAAGATAATTTAAGTGTAGCTTCATAAATTCATTATGAAATTTTAATACATATATTTACTTTGTTTATATGAACGAGGATATCTTTTCTTTTTACCTTTAATTGCCACTTCACAATTGGTTTCTCACCCATCAGGTCCATAGTACCAGACTGCTGAACATCAGCGGGCAGCTGACAATCAACAGTTCTGCTATTTTGAAAAACAGTATGTGCGTAGACAGCTTCTCCAAGGACCCATTTACTGCTATTATACTGAAGGCAGAATGAGAAAGCAATCAACCTCTGTTAATTTATAAAAATATCTTGCTAGTGAATTACACATAATCAAAATATGAGTTTGAAAATAAATGCCTGTTATAATGGAATATATAATGAAGAAACAAAAGTGATATCGATAGCGAGTTTTATTCAGAATACTGAAAAATGTGTACACCTTCAGTGTAAACCACTTCTAATGACTCACGCATTTCTTGCAGGTTCAAATCAAAAAAGTTATCAATTTTGGCCATAGACAATGGATTGCTACATAATGACTTTTGTACAAGAGGAGGCACATTTGACTATGGAGTTGACACATAATGGACTGATTTTCTGCCCAGAAACTTCCTTATTTCTCCTGAAAACCTCTCACCTTCTACTTGAAACTGCCCTTTCTTCCCTCCAACAACGTGGTTCCCATAGGTTTTCTCATCTTATATGACCCACCTCCCTGACTTCACGTGTACGGTCAGGAGTTAAGCTGAACCAATGCTTAGACTACTCGGATATTTTAACTTTGTGTGGAGGAGATGCTGGGCCGGTCTGCCTCTCGTGGCTTGAGCTGTAAGATACAAAGCTATAGAGCTGTCGGTGGCCATGTTCTTCACTATGTAGAGAAAGATTTCACCCTTTCTAGTGACAGCGAAAAATGAAGCCACAAACACACAAAAGCAAAACTGAGACAGACAGATATACCCGCACAATACAGATACACACAGACTGAGTCTTCATGGGGGTTCAAATCCCAAGTTCAAGTTTTTTCCTGAGAATTCAGGCACATTCGTATCCTTGAGTCTATGAAAAACGTACAATCCTCACAATAAATGTCTTTTTTGCTCGAGCTAGTTCAAATGAATTTATGTAACTCAAAATTAAAGTAAATAACAAAAATCAATGATAGTGTGGAGGAAATTCAAAACGGAATAAAAATATCAAAAAATAAGCCCAGCTGTATTACAAATGGAATATATGAACACTCTGAAGAGGGTAGGAAAGAAAACAGCTACTCTAAGTTTGGTTTTGGCTAGTGAACACATTCGCTTCTTTCTATAGTTCTGTATAGCGTGCTGGAGAATTCCAGAGTGTACTTTTTATTTATCAGATGTTTGGAGGAAAGAGGTTGTATGAGAATAAATATCACAGCAAAAAATATATCTGAAAGTGAGTACAAAATGTACTTTCCAAGAGAATATAAACCCATAAAATTCTCTCTTGGCCAATCACTTAATTGTAGCATGAAGTCATATGATTTATTCTGCCAAGAACAATATAATATGTACTCTCTTGAGTAATATTGAAGTGAATAAAACTATACATATATTACATTTTCAATTTTGTATCTTATTATTTCATTGGGATTAAAATATTTCATGGCTCATTTAGAAAGGCTCTACTCATAAAATCTCGAAATAAGCATATATCAAGTATAAGTACTTGATAAAAACACGTACAAAAGCTATTTCCTCTTGTACATTCTCAATCTTGGAATCACATTTGGCTTCATCAATTTAGAGAAAAAGTAAGAAGAATGTTAAAATATGATTTATGGTTTTACGTGTTCAGCTTACCCATGTAAATATTTTCTAAATATTAAGTTTCAGTAACTTAATCATTCTCCTGTTCAGCTCTCTGTGGATATGACATCTTTGGAAATACGTTGCTAATTGCAAAAACAAGTTATTCCAAGACAAAATTAATCTGAATAACCTATAAACTTAATTGTTTTTCAAGTCTATAATGAACATACCTGCAGTTTAGTAACTTCACACTTAAACGAAGGTGATTCTTTGAAGCCTTGACCGAAAACTCTCACCATCATACAGTTGTATTTTCGAACATTACAGAATCCAGCATTCTCAAGTTCTATAATTTCAGGAGCTTTGTCTTTGGAAAAAGTGATAACAAAATAGGACATATATTCTTCAGTTACAGAAAAAAACTAATTATTTTCAAGGCCCAAATTAAAAATAAGTGAAGTAGTATTTCAAAGACTGCCCCAAATATTATTTAGTAAATTAATTAAACCATTAAATGTTAAGAGTAATCCAGTATTTAAAAATGTATCCACCATCAAACCAACAAAAATTGTATTTGAAGTACTACTGTACCTAAATATACAAGTTTAATTAATTAATTAATGTTATAATAATATTTGATATCAATTAAGGTCATGTATTAAGAAATTACTATTATAATGGCCTGTGTTTTCATTTTGCCATTTTGGTTTGTGCCATGTAGATGGGTTAAAGAAAAAATATTTTTGTAATAAAATAGTGCAGTTAACAATATAATGTATTAAAATTTTTTAAATCCTTAGTTTAAGCTTTAGAAAGGAGTTAGCAAAATTTAAGTATGCTGCCATTGTAGTATTGTTGATGTTTTAATGTATTATTGCTGTCCTGTAAGCTACCATAATCTTAAGTGTACTTCTCAGTCACAGAAAGAAAAATTTCATCTAGCAGTCAGAGTTAACTGACCCTCATATGGTAACATTGCTGTTCTTAGTAAGATCATACATTACCCGTCTACAGCCATATCACCCTGAACGTGCCTGATCTCGTCAGATCATATACTACCTATATAAGCAAGATCTGGTTGTCAAAATAGATAAATACAATATGTAAAAGTAATTGAGTCCTTTGTCTAAGTATTGGCAAAATCTAAGTGAATATAACTTTACTGACAATAGGATACAAAATCATAAGTTATGTGTACTCAGAACCTAAAAATATTTATGAAAATTTTAAAAAACATGTATTAGTTTCCCTTTCATATATTCAACAAATATTTACTAAGCAACTTCTATTTATTTGATGTTGTTAAAAGTGTATCGAGCCACCCCTGATGACCTAGTGGTTAAAGTTTGGCACACTCTGCTTTGGCGGCCTGGGTTCAGTTCCCAGGCATGGAACCACACCATTTGTCTATCAGTAGCCATGCTGTGGTGGCAGCTCACATAGAAGAACTAGAAGGACGTATGACTAGAATATACAACTATGTACTGGGGCTTTGGGGAGGGAAAAAAAAAAGGAGGAAGATTGGCAACAGATGTTAGCTCAGGATGAATCTTTCCTAGCAAAAAAAAAACCAAAACAAAACATGTATCGCATACGTGTTTTCAAGACTATGGAGAAAAAGTATATTAACTACATTAAGGGAGACAAAGACTATGAGATAGTGTGATAAAAAGGTACTTTATTTTAAACGACCATGGAAGGATTCTTTGATAATATGATATTTGAACAGAGAGAAGGAATTCAGTCATGAAGACGTGGTAGAAGAATGCTCCAGTGAGAGACAGCTGTAAGTGCAAAGGTCCTGAGGTAGGAGCAGGCTTGGCCTCTTAGAGGAACAGCAAAGCAATCACTTGAGAACACTGGAGGGAGCTATGGAGGGAATGGTAGATAAATTTGGTGAGAGAGGAGACTCAGATTTTGTAGGGTCTTCTAGGCCATGGTAGGGACTGTGGCTTTTACTCGGAAGGAGATGGAGAGTCATTAGAGGTATTTAAGTAGAGGAGTAATATGATCTGATTTACATTTAAAAGGGATCGCTGTAGCTGCTGCATGGAGAATAAACTTTGAGAGAATCTATAATAATCCAGGTGAGAGAGAATGGTGGCCTTGATCAAGGCTGTAGCAGGAAAAGAGATGAAATTCTTTGAAGCTAGAGTTGAAGCTGCTGCTAATAGATTAAATGACACATGAGAGAAAAAGAAAAGTCAAAATGACTATGGGTTTTTAACATGAACAGTTAGAGGAATAAAGTTTGCATTTACTGAAATGGAAAAGTCTGCAGATGGAAGGAGGCAGGATGGTGGCGGTAGGAGGAAAATCAGGAGTTACTGGTTTAGTGGTTAATGGAATCAAAACGGCTTTTTAAAATTTCTTTCTCTAATGTATTGACACAAAATAGTTTGTACCATATAGATGGGTTAGAAAAAAATTAGCAAATTTATATAATTAGCAAAATATTATAAACACAGTGCTTATAAAATACTAAATTTAAGTCCTAGAAAAGCAATTATTCTCTACTAGTAGACGGACCAGCTGTGTGCAAAGGCCCTGAGGTCAAGAGAACTCAGCATTTTCAAGGAACAGCACAGAGACCAAAGTGGGTGGAGTGCAATGAGTGACGGCGACAGTAGTAGGGGATGAGTTTCCAGAGATAGCGTGTGTCTGATGACATTGTGCCATATAGGCCATTATAAGCACTTCAGCTTTTACTCTGAATAGGATATGACACTTCTGGAAATTATTGAGGTATTAATTAATATAATTTGAGGTTTTTTTTCCTACATAATCTGAATAAACCCTGTTAAAATAGTGAAGGTAAAAAAGAACAAAGATGTTTTCATGATCAAATAACATACACAATACCAAAGCTGGAGAGTATTTACTTACCGTGCGAATCACTGCAATCGTAGGAACTAAAGCCCGGGGAACATGCGCACCCCCATTCCATACACTGCCCGTTGCCACTGCATAAATTGGGGCATTTTAATACCAAGAGAATGTCTTCCATCGACCTGCCGTATTCTTCTGTGTTCAATCTCCCCTCTTCCAAAATCCTCTTTTCACATTCATTTTCTAACAGGGCTACACCTGCTTCTGCCCAGCTAAGATCGTCTTTTAGCAGAACATCCTTAACACACATATCTATAACACTGTCTAGTCTCTTGCCAAGAAAGGCAAGGCAGTGCCTTCCTACACTGGAGTTGGCTAGCTTCTGCTGACACAGTTCCAAGGTGCTGTACTCGGTGAGGCCAGAGGGGGTGGGCCACGTGGGGACAAACTCTTGGTGGACATCCTCAGCATGGTCCTCAGGGAAGAAATAAGCAAACTCTTCTAGGTCACTTTGGCTGAGACTTTGGAAAGCAAAAAATGGAGGAAACTCATACAAGCTTTGCCGTTTCCATCTGCGCTGTCGATCCCACCTCATTTCTTGGTTGTGACCCCCCTGGTCCCATGTGCGTCTCCCATTGTCCACAGTTTTTGGTGCACCTCGTTTTTCACTCCCAAGATGTTTTTGTAAATTTACATCCAGTTTTGTTAGGTTCACATGCTTTTTGTCTTGAGGAAAGTAACTCAAATTATTTTCTTCTCGAAGTGTATGCTTGTTTATCTCTCTGGCAAGAGCTTCTGAATTAATATATTCAGAGGTGACATCTAGTTCTGGTATCAAGGAAGAGAATTTGATGTGTGGGAGGTCTTTGCAATGTGAAATAATTTCTGATTGAGAACCACTATCCAGATGATTAGAAGATGGATACAATGAAAGTGTGTCCAATGAGCAGCGACAATAGGATAGTTTTCCAGGTGAGGGCAGAGAAATTGGCATGGTGTCAAACATGCTTTTTCCTGGTAAAATCCTTCCAGATGGAAACCAAAAAAAGAATAGTAATTTGGACAAGAACATTTTTCTCCCAGGAATGTGTTGCAAAAAAAGAAGAGTGTTGAGTTACACAAATTTAAATTTAATATTAATATAATCACAAATGAAAAATAATTTACTTTCTTACCTCCATTCATTAATAAAAGCAACACAATTATTAACAGTTTGATCAATTTTGATCCCATTTTTATCATGGAAATCATTTTCTGGGTTCTCATCAAAAGTGCCACAAAGTCCCAAAGTATTTCCATAATCTAAGCTAGGGGCTCTGATTGTTAAACTCATGCCCCATTCACCAAGATCAGCACGGATGAACGCTCCAGAAGAAAACCAGATCTAAAATACAGAAATAAAAGTTATCATTTAAATGATATTTAATACGGATTAAGAAAAAAAACTATAATTTAAGAAATAAAAACCAAACTCATTTATTCCTTCAATATAAAAAGAGAATAAAATACCAATTTTCTTTAGACTACAACTTTCCTTTTAATGCTATATGTCAAAATAATGGGTTTTTGCATTTTGCTGACTTGAAATTTGATCTTCATATTGATTCTCTTATTGAGATATATTGTCCAAACTCCTTTCTTTAAATAATTTAAACCAAAGTGCAATATTTTATACAACTAAAACAGCTATAAATGTTGAGGATAATGTGTACCAAGTAATGTCTCTGATAATAATTTAACATAGAACTAGACTGCTGAGTAATTAATTTACACAGATAAATACAATTCCCGAGGAGTACATATTCCTTGGCTCATCAGCATTCTCTTGCTGCTGGTAGGCAAACAGAATCAGAAGGCAAATTATAACCAGAACATTGCTTGGGGAGCTGGGAATGAGAGCAAGGGGAGTTTGTTGAATTATCTTAATAGTCTGTGTTGTCTAATTATGATCCTCCCCACAGGAGTATCACCTCTCCCAGACGAGGGTCTTGGACGCATGGATTGAGAAACAGTCTTCCAAAACTCACTGAAGATACACCACCTGTATTTCTTCCTCTGTCTCCCCTTCGCTTTTAATTTTTCAAATTTAAAAATTGCACTTCTTTTTAAAAATGTAAGTGTTCATTACAGAAAGTTATTTTAAAAGCAAACAAATCTTACATTACTACTCAATCTGAGGTAGCTAATGTTAAGATCTTGGTGCAAATTCTTCGAAAACCTCTCCTATGTTACAATAATATCCTTGCCTGTCAATAAATACACTTCTACTCCAAAATTTTCATGATTACAAAGTGTTCTATTATATGACATCGCTCTATTTAGGGTTTTGGTTAAACTCTTTTAGTCATCACTGATTTACTGTAACTCTTCCCTCTTATAAGGAGAGATGCAATGAACATCATTGGGATTACACACATCCTTAATTATTTAATATGATAAATTTTCAAAAGAAAATTACTATTTCTTGACAAAATAACATGCATGGATTCAATTTATAAATATATAAATAATATATGTGTCTTCTGGAAAGATTGTAACTATTTTTACTCTTGCCAATATTGTATGAGAGATGTTTGATCTGCATTTCTTTGATTACTAATGAGGCTGAGGTTTTCAGATTTTTGTTGTTATTTGTACTTTTCAACATATTTGTCAGTTTCATTTCTTTTGTGAATTGCCTGTTTATATTATTGGCTCCTTTTAATTGCAGTGCCCATTATACATTAGTGAGGCACAGGAGTGTTTTCTCTATTGACTGTAAGTTTTATATGTAGCAAATATTTTCCCAATTTTTAATTTGCATTTTGGTTTTGGATGATGGAATTCAAACATATGACGTTATGTTAAAAATTCTTGTTCACCTCAACGTTATAAAAACATTCACCTACATTTTCTACTACTTTCTCTTAAATTTAAATTTTATTCACCTGGAATTTACCTTTTTGGAAGATGACAAGAAGATGACCTTAAAATACAAGTATCTACCAGCCTATTCCTGAGACAGAACCATTTGTATTCATTTCAATTGGCTAGCTATTCCTGAATATTTCTTCTTAATTATATATTTCATCTCTGTCTAATATACCATTTATTAGACACTGTCAAAAATAATTTTTATGATTAACTTACCAAGTTATCATACTGAAATCTTAAAATAAAGGAGCTTAGATTTGACAAAGTTTTAACTATGTTGTGTCTATTTGTGTGTGGTAAGTGAAAAGAATTTTATTCCTTCTAAAATCTGTGTTAATTTAAAAGCTATTTTCTTTAAAAAAATTAATGGTGAAAAATGATAGCATCTAATTTAATAGAGGTGAAAAGAAGTTCAGATTTTAATCCCAAATCTGCAGAAAGTAAGGAAAAATGTTTTTAATAGTTATGAAAATACATACTGTGACTTTTCTTCCTAAGTAAGATTCACTTATCTTGATATTGCTGGTTACATCTTGGCTCTTTACAAATAAATACGGCTGTGATTCATGTAGCTGACCACTGCACATATCCAAAGTAACTACATCACCTTCTTCTTTGGCAACAAACCCGCAGTTACATGACACAGGATACTGAAGGCTTCCACAGTCCCATTGACGTACATGGACTTCAAAGTCACGTGACGCACTCTTATAAAGCACAAATGTTCCAGTCTTGAAATTGTCATATGCTCTATGGTTAACAAAAGTCAATTGCATTAAGAATTGGTATAAAATATCACAATAGTTATAAACCAAAAATGTGTATTTAAGTTTATTTATACACATTCAATATATTTTGATGCAAGAATGAAAATCTTTATTTCTGCTAGCTTTATCTATCTCTAGCATTTATTTGTAGAGCATTGACTGAAACAATGTGGTGATAAACAGCTGAATCTCTCTTACTACTATTCTCTTTCATTTCACTGCTTCAGTCAACCCCTACTTCCAGACTTCTCTTTCTGCCACTGCTTTCGTTTTCTTCATAGCATCTGTCTTCCTCAGATACTCTCTATATTTATTAACTGTGTATACCTCTCTTCACCTATACAAAGGTAAGCTCCATGAGAGCAGGGAACATTTGTCTGTTTTGTTCACTGCCATACTTTTGGCACTCAGAACATGGTTTGTCCCTGAGTTGTTGCACAAGTGATCTTGTTGAATTATAATGAATTAAAGTAATCACCACTATGATTTCTTGAGGTTTTTCCACTAAAGCTTCCTAGCTTTTAGTTATAACCATAAAGGATTCTCCCATATGGGATCAGTTCCTACAACTTTTCAATGGTTGTTCAAACCTCTGGAGTATAATTTGTTACTGGAAGCATTCTATATCTGTTTATTCGTATTAAATAATTTTAGTGACAATGATCGTATTACAATTTTTAAGAAAGAATGGAGAAGATTTTGACTCAACAATGAGGTGTTCTTATCATTTTCTTTAGGGACATCTTAAAATCATGAATTCCCCAGAACAGCATAACTAAGTTTAAATCCTTCTATGCAGATATTAATAGCAAGACAGCTTATATTAGTTTTTAGTTGTTTTGCCTATTGTATTTTAGGCAGATATCCAGGTATTCATAATGGCTACAATAGCTTTTTTTTTTTTCCTGAATATCCTTGCCATGAATTAGAACTGGTTAGATTTTAAAATAATTTTAACATGTTAGTGTAATCATTTTGCCTCAACCTTAAAGATTGTTTCAGAATCACGTGGAAATGCAGTACAGTAAATATCTCTAGAGCAGATAATTTAACCATTATTAAAAACAAATAAATGGTAAGCTAAAATAATTGTCTGTATTTGTAAGAATCTTTATTTTTACAAATTCAGCCTCACAACTAATCCTTATATTTACTAAGGACTAGATTTTAAGGCAAAAACATTACACACAAATAAGTTAATATTTTGAAACAAGCCACTGATGTCCATACATCCCTTCCTTTCTAAATTTCAGTGACTAGGACTAAGAAATAATATAATAGGATGATGCTTAAAATAAATCAACAACAAAATCCAAAAGAAACAAAAACTGCTAAAAGAAAAAACTTTCAGGAAATTACCTGCCATCAAATGTAATTATATGTGGGTCAGTAAATGAATAGCAGTAAGCAGTTGGGACATCCTTTACTCTGATCTTAAAAGCAAAGATATTTTCAGTAAATATTACTATCGTTATTTAGTGACATACAATAAATTGCTTAGCAATCTCAACGAATTTTCAATTATTGTTTTTATCATAGTTATTGAATACTGGATCATTTAAAACCTGAAATAACATAAAATAATTTTGAAATGAAAAGTTTACAAAGTGTAGTGATAAAATACACATATCTATTTTAAAGCTTCAATTGAAAACATATTTTTGTAATTTGACGACCTGGATGCTGTCTGGAATGTAGCTGTTCCACAGGAAATCCTCATTCACGATAGGTTCCACTACGATGTTTGTAACTCTATCTCCATCTTGAGTACAATCCGTCACAGCAGTGTAGTGCACAAAAGCATGGCTACAGGTTCCATTAGCACAGGATGGCGTCCGGTGAAGGTCCAAGTGACAGGAAGACAGCGCCAAATTTAAGCCTAGCTGTTCTTTACCTGTTTTGTGAAAAAACACATTGAGAATTTTTCTAAGGGAATATACCAACCAAAGATGTAATGACTCGATTAACATGAAATATTGAATTGAGAGATTATTCTTAAATTAATTTCTCTTACTTAAAAAACATGACTGTAATTTTTGTCTAAATAAAACCAAGGCTGGGGGCTGGCCCAGTGGCGCCGTGGTTAATTGCGCACATTCTGCTTCGGCAGCCCGGGGCTGGCCAGTTAGGATCCCGGGTGCAGACACGGCACCACTTGGCAAGTCATACTGTGGTAGGCGTCCCACATATAAAGTACAGGAAGATGAGCATGGATGTTAGCTCAGGGCCAGCCTTCCTCAGCAAAAAGAGGAGGATTGGCAGCATTTAGCTCAGGGCTAATTTTCCTCAAATTAAAAAAAAAACAACCAAGGCTACTGAAGCCAAGACATGGAAAGCCATGACTTGGAAGCAACACAAGTGCCCATCAATCAATGAATGAATAAAGAAGATGTGGTATATATATACAATGCGATATTACCCAGCCATAATAGTGCCATTTGCAACAACATGGATGGACTTGAGGGTATTATGCTAAGTGAAATAAGACAGACAGAGAAAGACAAACACCATATGATTTCACTCATATGTGGAAGATAAACAAACACATGGATAAGGAGAACAGATTTGTGGTTACCAGAGGGGAGGGCATAGTGCAGAGGGTGAAAGGTGTAAAGGGGCACATATGTATGGTGATGGGTGGAAGGTAGACGATTGGTGGTGAACACGATGCAGTCTATATAGAAACTGATATATAATAATGAACACCTGAAATTACACAGTGTTGTAAGTCAACATGACCTCAATAAAACAGTTAAATAAAAAACAACCCAAAGCTATACCTGATCTTTACAAATAATTAATCAACTTCAATATATACATATATATGTACATATATATTATTATTTCCAATAAAGTTATAAATCCATATGCACCTGGATAAAATTCAAAAGCAATATATAAAATTTATCTTTGTTTCTGCAAAAAATTCAATAATTTTAGCACCAAGAAACCTAATTTGAGTTTTTTTCTCCCTAAGAATTGGGCCTTGGGTCCAGATATGCCTGTGATATTTCTTAGGGCTTGTACTCATGTTCTACCCATTGTTGAGTGACAGCAATGATTATTGATACAGGGTTCATCAAACAGGTTTAATTATTGATACAGGGCTCATCATCTTAAAAAATAGAAAAATCAAAACAAATTAAGTAATTCCACACCAGTAGTAAACTCTATACTTCTTTTCACCTCTCAAATCTCCCAATATATTCAGAACCTCGAGATGCTCCCTTGCCTACGGGACAAAGAACAAGAAAAAATAATTTGAAAAGAAAACGGTAACAGAAAAGAACGAAGGAACTCTAGGAATTTGTGTAACTGAAAAAAAAGAATAGATTCCTCCCAAAACTGGCCACAGAGAAAGTTAACTCTCTATCCAATTAATGATTCCAAAGTCCTTCTGAGATTAAGGAGGAAGAAAGAAGTCATTAAAAACTTTCTATCTTTTCTTCCACACATCATTTTCAGGTATAAAATTATATTGGTCAGACATAGGTATACTGCACTAGATTCAAAATTCCTGAAAAAATATTTCTGTTCATGCATTTTTTCTAGAAATGGATATTTTCTCATACACATAAAAAAATAACAGAAACATCCAAACTCATAACCAGCTCCCTAAGGTGAACATGGAATATATCTGGCTTAGATATAGCCCCTGACATCACTTCCTCTGGTCTGTGGTATGAGGGCCAAGTGTTGTTCTCTTTAAGCCTGCAGAAAAAGCAGCATGGTCTTTGTAGAAATATATTAGGAGACACTGACTTGTTCTCTATGAAATTAGAGATATACTTTAAAAAGATGAGATGAGAATATCCAGGACATTTTCTCCAGAAAAAAAGGAAATCATTTTTAATTGACAAAGAATAAGAACAAGCAAACTTCTAAAATGTGGGAATGTATTTAGGCTGTTTTTTATTATTATAGCAAGGATTGCCTGTTGATAGGATGTAGAAAGTAATAAACAGAAACCTCATTAAATTGGAGCCAGGGACATCTCATACCCTACAGCCATAGCAGAGCCCAACAGGAAGAAGAAAGACTTCCTCTTTTTGATCAGCAAGAAACTCAGCCAATGAGAGACTGTCACAAGGAGCCAATGAAAAACCACTACACCTTGAACTCTTAGTTTACAATAGCCCTCCCAACTTCCTCCTCCCCTCTATAAAAGAGTTTCTCTTCCCTTTGCTGCTGGGAACTTGCACCGGGCTCACGACACTTGCAGACCCCAAATTGTAATTCTTTGCTGATCCTAAACAAACCCATTTTGGCTGAGGAAATAACTGGCTGTCTATTTGTTTAAGGTCAACAGAACTGAGAGTATACAAACATAGTTTACAGTATACTTGTAACTGAACAAAATCTTTGCCTAACACAATTTTGGAAAATATCAATCAGGTCTTCCTTTTCCTATTCTCCCCCATAAATTGCAGTAAAATTTGCCTAATATGCTTTTGAGAGATGGCTTGAAGTAGAATTGTGTCAGACATTCTGAGAGAGTGGGTTTAATTTCATATCTCTGGGTTATATTTCAAAATGTAGTGTTGCACATGAAATCTAAGTAGCTGGGTATTATCTAAGCCTGTTTACTGTCAACTATCTTGAGGTAGTCTCTCTTGATTCCTCTTTCTATCTCTACACCTATCTCTATTCCTGGTTGCATGATTCCCATGAGACTTTTTCTGCTAGCATTTTTATCCTTTTGTTTCTCTGATTTAGTTAGA
Source organism: Equus quagga (assembly GCF_021613505.1). Lineage (NCBI taxonomy): Eukaryota > Metazoa > Chordata > Mammalia > Perissodactyla > Equidae > Equus > Equus quagga. The sequence goes on from NC_060274.1 coordinate 70,220,392, forward strand.
TATAATATAGACATAAAGACTTAGATACATTGCATTTGGTGTATTTATGAAATAAAATTTTATGTCCTATAGTGAAAAGGTATGCGAGCAGAATTGTAATCTCCCTTAAAGGCTATATTTTAATCTATGAACAGTAGTCCCCCCTTACCCATGGGGGATACACTCCAAGATCCCTAGTGGAATCCTGAAACCACAAATAGAAACTGAACCCCATATATACCATGTTTTTTCTATACGTACATACCTATGATAAAGTTTAATTTATAAATTAGGCATAGTAAGAGATTAAACAATAACTGATAATAAAACAGACAAATTATAAGAATATACTGTACTAAAAGTTACCACAGATCTTAGCACGTGATTTTTTTTCTTTCCTTATTTAGTTGAAAACTTTCATCTTTTCACTTAAAGGAAGCACTTTATAGCTTCTCTTTGATATATCTAAATTGCCAGCATCACTGCTCTTCCACTTTGGGGCCATTATTGAGTAAAATAGGGGTTCCTTGAACATAAACACTGCAATATCACAATAGTCAATCTGATAACGGAGATGGTCACTAACTGACTAATGGGCCAGTAGCATATACAGCATGGATCCGCTAGAAAAGGGAGGATTCACATCCTGGCCAGGACAAAGTGGGATGGTGCGAGATTTTATCACACTACTCAGAAGGGTGTGCAATTTAAACCTTATGAATTGTTTATATCTGGAATTTTCCATTTAATATTTTTGGGCCAAGGTTGACCAGGGTAACTGAAACCATGGAAACTGAAACTGCGGAGAAGGGGTGGCTACTGTATCTCTTACATGACTTGGTCTCTACCTCAGAGGATTAACAGGGAAAGAAAGAACCCAATCAACTCAAGCACTGCTATCCATGCTTTGTTCTTTCATATTCTATCTTGTTCTGTGGGATCTCTCTCTATATATGGCTGTGACAGTGATATATATGCTGCCGTGCATGATACAATCTATAAAGTTAGTAATTAATTAGAATAATTTTTTTTTTTTGAGGAAGATCAGCCCTGAGCTAACATCTGCTGCTAATCCTTCTCCTTTTGCTGGGGAAGACTGGCCCTGAGCTCACAGTCATGCCCATCTTCCTCTGCTTTATATGTGGGACGCCTACCACAGCATGGCTTGCCAAGCGGTGCCATGTCTGCACCCAGGATTCGAACTGGCGAACCCTGGGCCGCCGAAGCGGAACGTGTGAACTTAACTGCTGCACCAACGGGCTGGCCTCAGAAACAGAAGAATTTTAAAACTAAAGATCTCAAACGTAAGCTTACATTTAGGAGAGAAGTGTAAAGAATGCATTATGAGATCCACGCTGCATAAGCTTGAACTTTGAGCATAACTTATCACACCTCCCTCATTAGGAATGATTTGGAAAATCATAAAGAGCAGTTTGTCCCTCAATCTCTGAAAACAAAGCAAAGAGAAGAATAAGTTTAAGGGCGAGGAGAAGAAGGAGAAGAAAAAAGGAGGAAGAAGAGGAGGAAAAAGAGGAGGAGGAGAAAGAAGATGTCAGGGAGGAGATTGTTCAATATTGTTGCTTTGTAAAATTATGCTTCAAGCCCAGGAGAGATAAATGTGGATTACAATGTAGATTGCATTGGAAATCATAAATTTGCCCCAGTATTATTACTACGATTGAGCTATAATTTGATAGAAACATGCAACATAACTAAATATGAGTATACTCCAGTGATATTTTCTAGAAGAAAAAAAAGCTTTAGTTATTATTTGAAGTCTAATAATAAAATTACATGAATTTAGTATATTACCTTGATCAACAGTTTTCAGTTTTAATGAGATTTTGCATTCCTGATCAAGCTCACTGAATTCAGAGCAAACAATCGGAATTGTGCTCTCTATCCTCAACTGGTATTCTTTCCCATCTTCTGATATAGTGCTCAATTCAGGTTGTAACTGGTATAAGAAAATACAGAGAGCAGTTAGGTAAAGACAGAATTTATTTCTAAGATAGAATAATTTTGAAAGGGCATTTTTCTCAGCAGTTCCTATTTTGCTAAATGAGCTGGTAGTAAGAACTTAAGCACTGGAATTTTTGAATTAAACAAGATCAATTAAATCCAAACCCTGAAAAATATCAGCAACACACAGAAGAGTACATGGAGTTTCCTCTGCTCTGAGCTTAGGGCACAATTCGGTTCCCCAACTGTTAGGCAGTCTGGGGGGAGGCTGCCTTAGTGATTCTAGTTCCATGGCAGGCTAGAGAATGAAGGAGACGGAACGATTCCTATATTCTTCCATTCTTTGCTAATACTTACTGACACGTCAATGGAAGAGACTATTCTTAGGGATTACTATCTTCCCTAATATAAATTAGAAATCTAAGTTTTAAAACATAAATCAAAATGTTGTCGCCTGAAACATCTCAACCTTCTGCTTATTTCTCAGCCTCTGCTTCCCACAGCTGGATTTACAGAGTACTGAAATCTGGGACTGGTCCTATGCCAGTTCACAGCCCAATCCTTTTTTTGAGGCAGGAAGTTTTTACTCAGTCTCAGTTCTTGGCTAGCTCTCAAAATAGATATTTCTTAGCACTGAATTTTCTCCATTAGCCCAGTCAGAAACAGTCCCTGGGGGCTGACCACTAGCCCTGATGTCTGCTGAGTTCTTACCAACGTGCATCCAAAGGTCCTGTGCTTCCAAGATCTGAGCTCTGCTTCCCCTCCCACTGTGATTGTGCTACTCTGACAACTTAGTTCACTCTTCTCACTCCTTTCCCTGGTCCCTATTGTGTATAAACGGACTTTATGCAGGAACAGGCTTTGTCCTGGTTCTGAGTTCTATTCTCACAATCTATCGAGTATCCCATCTTCTCCTTGAACTAGAGATGAGTCCAGGTGAAACTCCAGTCCCGTGGCTGAGACTTCAGAAGGTGCACAGCGCTTGCCTGCCTAGCCCTCTTGGTACCGCTCCTACTCCTCCCACCACTCCGGATTCCCTGTCACCTCTGCTCGTCTCCTGGAGTAGCTCCTCAGTTCTTGGACCCTGGTACTACGAGGATGGTCACAGATATTGCCTTGTTTAGCGAGCTCAATCTTTGCAGTCCGTAAAGCCCAGATTTCTTGGTTAATTCTACTCTAGTCAGAGGCCCTAGCACTTGACCTGGTACCTGTCTTCCAAAGTGCATAATTACTAAAAACTGATACTCCTTTATTTATACGATGGAGTGAATTATGGGAACTTTAGAATAAAGAATAAAGAACTTTTGCTTTATTTTAATTTGAGCTACTTCTGAAAAAAAATGCAAGTATATTCAAATTTTAGTTCATTAATAGGGGCCCTCAAACTTTGTTGTGCCTTAGAATTATTTGGGTTATTTTTTCAAAAATATAGACTCTTGGGTCTCAACATTCAGTCTGTGATGAAGTCCTGGACCCAGCATCCACAGATCACAGTATGAGAAGCACAGTTCCAGAGGAATAATCTTTTTGATCCATCCCCAGTGCTACATACCTTAATGCCTGCAAAAAATTCTTGGCTTTCGATGGCTAAACTTTGTACATGTGGTTCCTCCAAGAAAAAGACGGAGGCACTACAGAATACCTATGAATACAGTTAATAATTAATTATTTAGTAATAAAATTATGGAGGAAATATATGTAAATTATTGTATTTAAGTACTTGATTTTAATTTTTGGCAGATAGTGCGCAAGAGATAATCAAAAACTAATTTAAAAATTTGCTTGAAAATTGAGGAAAAGTCCATCATTATAAAATACTTATTCAAATCCCAACATAAAGTGTTGTAGACTTTGTATTTAAAGATGTATTTAAAAGTGGATAAGTGATATCATCATTGATAAATTTAAATAGTTTTTCTAAAATAAAAGCATATCATTTTAAAACCAGAAAGAGAGATAGAGTTATAAAGATTCATTGATAATAATCAACGAACTGCTAAAAGAAGATACTCATATATAGTCACGAAGATTACTGTCTCATCCAATTATTACTGGAGTTGGCACAACTGCCAAGGAAAAAATAAAAAGAAAAACATTAGTGCTTTATATTCTGGGGATGAAAATATTTTTTTAGGATGTGTTAAAAAATCCACTTTTGAAAATTCATACATTCACGAAAGGAAAGAAAACCCAGTTGTTTTTGAACATACCCTGTCTCCAAGTCTGAGATTTATGCCATCCAGTTCTAACAGAGAGAATGCCTGAACTGTGGTCTCTCGCTTCAGCTCCTCTTTGACTTCTTGAGAAGAAAGTCTAGACCAAGCTATGAGAAATCCCACAGAGTTGTTTGTAGGGGAAACGTCAAAAGCACACCTGCAGAAAAGCCTGGACTCAATCAGCTCCACCACAACCTGTGGCCGTCCTGGAGCGGGTGGTGGCAATGAGGCAGACAGCTGACCTGATGGGAGAAGAGGCATAATTTGTAACTGCGCCTCTTAAAGAACGGAGACTGGCTATGGGAAAAGTTTATGAATATTGTATTTCAGAGATTAAATTTAGGAAAAATAAAATATACTTAGAAAAATAATTATTCTCTTACAATCAGCAAAGTAGCACGTTCTTATTTTGACCCATAATCACAGAGCTATTGAAAGCAGAGAAATTTATCAGCTTATCAAGCTTTTATTAATGTACATGGAATATGCCTACCCTTGAAAAGTCTAGCTCTTCAATATAAAAGTAAATGACCCTTTTGTAAGCAATTATCCTTTCTAGAAGATGGAACAAACAAGCAAAATTAAGGTTTTCTACATTATAATTTCTTGTTATAAAGGAAAATAGTCACTATAGTGTAAAGTCAAATGACTTACTATTTTACTCATAATTTCCTCTTATAACTCAGCTCGTCATTACTCTGCATTGAAAGAGCTGTTCGTTACAGGAGTGATTAAACAATCTCAGTGAACTATACCAAGTGTTAAACTATAGCCTTATCCTTTTCATTTTTCTGAGGTTAAAAATGTTTGAAGTTTCCTCTAGGAATTCAGAAAGATTTTATAATTTTTAGCTCTGGGCCTTTGCAAGATTAGATCTGGGGATCTAAAATGTTTTTACATGAGTTTTGATTTATTTTGTCCTATTTTAGAAAAGAGAAAAATATCTGAGCAATAAATTTTAAAGTAAGATTTTTAAAAATGTCCTAAAACAAAAATATTTTTTCTATGATATACATGGCAATTTTATGATAATCATGAAATTAATTTTTCAGTCCTGTCATGTGGATTTTGGAAAGTTCTGACAGACCTTATTCTAAATGTGAAGGGGAGAAAAACCTTATGTACTTTCAGGTATTTTAAAGTGTTATTTTGTTAGATATCAGATTGCAAAATCCCAATAACATTAATTGTTATAAATAATAACAAAATTAATTAATTAAAAATTAATTAAAATTAGTTAAAAATTAAACATTAACAAATAATAAAATTAATTGTTTTCAAATTAATCTAAGTAACAGTTATTTTGCCAAATATGTTAAACATTATACACGGATTTGAAGGAAATAATAGACTACTTTTGAGTATATATTGATTTTTGAAAAATTATATATCTGAGTAAAAGTTTCCTCTCAAATAAACTAGGAAAAAGAAGCTGACTTCATTTCCAAACAGGGAAGAACTCTGTGGAAATGATTATAGCCATGTACTGCATCAGGACACTTCAGTCAATGACAGGCCACATATACGGCAGTGGTCCCATGAGATTAGTACCATATAGCCCTGGTGTGTGGTAGGCTGAACCATCTAGGCTTGTGTAAGTGCACTCCATGACGGTCACACAACGACGAAATCGCCTAAGGGTGCACCCCTCAGAATGCATCCCTGTCGTTAAGCGACGCTTGACTGTATTAGGAATAAGAGATGACAAATGACTGAAAGGAAAATAACTGATGAAAATTAAAATTTTTTAATCAATATTTTAAGTGCTGTCAGTTGATCATTGCTCACAACAATGTAGATCAAAGAAAATTTATTAAAATGTACTTAAAGAAAAAGGTTTCAAAAACGACAGATAAATTATTTATGCTTGAAAAGCAAAATTATTATCCCTTTGTCAATTCTAATATTAGTATATGCTGTTAATGCATTCTCCATTTTTTCCTGAAGCTTTATCTGTTGACTTTTGACTCAATATTTTCATTCAAGTGTTACTTCCCAAATTGTGTATGATTTTGCATAGCAATTTTTCCAATTAATTGCATAAACATTCTGAATAGCATGACAAATAGCTTAAATTTATCATTTATTCAAGGGCAAAAAGGGTTTTATTATATTATTTGAGTTATAAAGAAAATCCAAAACTACTATGCAGAATAGCCAAACAATTATACTTCATGGTTAATGTTATTATTATTAGGGATATTATTTTATTCTCTTAAGAGCTTAAATCACAGGGTCTAATTGAACTGAGACTTTCAGATAAAATAATACTTTATTTCAAGAACAATGGAAAAATGGGCTGGAAAATCCATTTACAACTGAATAAGGCATAGAAAAGCAACTCAGAGTGATTTATTTGAGGATTATTATAATAGTACTTTTTCAAGACAAAGCAAATTAATTTTAAGAATTGATATTTAATACTATATGATCTCTCTTGATTTGTTTTATGTCGTCATCATTTGTTTCACCATTAAAAACATCTTTGTTATTTATATTAATTATATGTCAACAATCACTCATTCATTTAGAATATCACCACATCATCAATATATTTGGCCATCAGCCTCCACAAAAAGGCTAATGTTTCAATAAATAATTTTAATTTCTACCCATTGTTTAGGTAGACATTGTAAATTTTATCAGACAATCTATTTAGAGTTATTCATTTTAAGAAGTATTATGGTGGGGGGTTTCTTAATATTTGAAATAACTTCAAGAAATTTTACTAAGTTAGAAAATGAAAAATACAGAATCAAATGAGAAGAAAAATTGTGAGCATCATTAACAGTTTTGGTACTTATCTTTCAAGATTTATTTGGTACAAATGCAGTCATTCCTAGAAAACAAATTTGAGATTGTGTTGTACAATCTGATTTCTTAGCTACAATATACCGTGGATATTTACTAACGTCAAAGAATGTATTCTTGTATTTTATTTAATATTGTTTATAGAATATTTTCTTATATGGCTGCATAAAAATATTGACTCAATCAGTAGTTACTGGATATTTGCAACTTATTGTTTTCATATTATTAGAAAAGTGCTGTTATAAATATTGAACTTGCACACAAAAATATTTCTCTAGCTAGATTTTTGGAAGCGGAATTGCTAGAAAAAAATATATGTGAATGTTTAGGAATTGAGATATATTGCCAAATTTTCTTATAAAAAGATCCTACCAACATACACACATGTCTGTAGGATATGAACATGCTCCACTTTCCATACCTTTGCCAACTCCGAGACTATTTCTTAAAGGCATGATAAAGTGACTTTTATTTTTGATATCCACTAGACTGGAGCATTGACAAATATTAACATAATTCAACATCTACAGTAAGTCACAGAACATAAAAACCTGTTGAAATTATTAGTTTATAAATACATCATTAAAAAATAAAATGTGATACTTACGAACACAGTTACCGCCAATTTCAATTTCGTCAGGACCACACGGGTGTAATTTTGCATCAGAAATGGCTGAGAAGGTTAAGGTTTGTATATTTATTCAACTGAGCATAAAGATACACACACACACACACACACACACACACATATAGTGTTTGAGATGACAATTCTTCGGAGAGCATGTTTTAATAGAGTAAGACAACTTTTTCTTATTTTTTTCATAATAAAGTTTTTCCCTTTTAAGGAGAGGTCAAATGGAGATAATTTGAGACTATATTTTGAAACAATTATAGCTTTCATATCTTGTTTTCTAAATTTTACTCTGCATTATTAAGTAATGAAACATTATAAGCTCCAGAAATTTATACAGCAGTTGGTTTGGTACCCCTTCCTTGGGAATTGCCTCCCTCATAATCGTGCACAGGATTACAGAAATGAGTCAACAGCTGTCGTGGTAATACTTACAACCCAATGCCAAACTCAGTTCCTTGGAGCAAGGGTAACTACCTGAACAAAGACAGGCTCATCAGATTGCTTCCTGGAAGAATTTAGAATTTAAACTGAGAGATGAGGAGTTGAAAGCTGAGTCCAGTTAACCATGGAGCTTTCCAGGAATGACTACAAGCTCCTGTTACCAAGATCATGGGAGCTGCTCTATTGCCCACACCTTCTGAGGCCTTCTCTATTTAACTCTTCCTCAAATTCAATGACACATCCTCAAATCCTTAGAGTTGATAATTTTTTTAACATTATTTCTACTTGTTTTCTGTTATTTGCAACCCAAACTAATGATCTGAGTTATTTTTTATTTTGCATTTTGATCAGCCCCTATAATTGGTATTTTTAGATTAAATTTTCATTCTTCATTGCTAATATAAAGAAATACAAATGATTTTTTATCTGTCGATCTTTTTTCTTTGAGTATTGCTAAACTCTATAGCTCCAGTAGCTATTTTGTAGATTCCATTGGATTTCCTAAAAAGATGATCATGTCATATGTATTTATATACATGAGGAATATTGTTCCATAGTTTTCTTTTCTTGTAAAGTCTATGGCGAGATTTAGTTTCAGAATAATACTAACCTCAGAGAAGTTTAGAATCAGTCCTTCCTCTTCATTGTTCTGGAAGAGTTATGGAAAATTGGTATTATTTTCTCCTTAAATCTTTGGAAGAACTCCCAAGCCATCTGGGCGTGGGTTTTTTCTTTTGTTTTGTTTGTGGGATAGATTTTAATCAGAAGTACAATTCCTTTAATAGCTATATGGCCATTGAGGTTATCTATTTATTTTGAGTGAGCTTTGGTTTTTGTGTATTTCAAGAAATTTGTCTGCTCCATTTGTCAAATGTCTTGGCAGAATTATTCACAAAAATCCTTTTTTTATTCTTGTAACATCTGTAGAATCTGTAGTTGTATCATCTTGCTTATTTCTGATATTGCTAATTTCTTTCTTATCTTTTTTACTGATAGAATTGTCTAGAGAATGAGTAATTTTATTGAATTTCTCAAAGAACCAGCTTTTGATTTTCTCGCGTTTTCTGTTTCATTGATTTTCACTCTGATCATTATTTTCTTTTGTCTGCTTACTCTGGGTCTCATTTGTCCTTCTTCTTTTAGTCTCTTAATGTATAAACTGCAGTCTTTAATTTTTGACTTTTCTTGTTTTCCAATATAGATGTTCAGTGGATTTTTCTTTTAATTAACTTCAAACTTTTTCTAATATTCTTATTTCCTTAATTTAGGGCCCAGAATGTGATCTATCTTGATAAGTGTTTCATGCGCACTTGCAAAGAATATGGATTATTCTATCATTTTGTGGAATCTTTTCTAAACGCCATTTAGATCAAATTGGTTGATAGAGTTTTTCTAATCTCCTCCATTTTTTGCCATTTTTTTTTTCTACATTTTTTTATTGACAGATGGGTGTTAATCTCCAAGATAAATTGTAGATTTGCCTATTTCTTCTTGAAGATCTGTAAGTTTTGCTTCACGCATTTTGAATCTCTGGTGTTAGGTACATAAGTGTTTAGAATTGTTATGTCCTGTTGTTGAATTGACCACTTTTTCACTAGGAAACGACCCTTGTTTTTTCAGGTAACACTCTTTGTTCTATAATCTATTTTGTCTAATATTAATATAGCCACTCCAGATTTCTTGTGACTTGTGTTACCTAGGTATATCTTTTTTTTTATCCTTATCCTTTCAACCTCATTTTTCTTTATATTTAAAGTGGATTTTTCTGGGCAGCCTACAGTTGGGTCTTACTTTTTTATCCAATCTGACAATTTCTGACTTCCATTTGGGGTGATTAGACCGTATATATTTAACGTGATTATTGATATGGCAGGGTTTAAAACTACCATGTTGCTGTTTTTTATTTGTCCCATTGGCACTTTTCACTTTTTCCTGCATCTCTAAAAAAATGAGTATACTTTATGATTCCATTTTATCTCTCTTGTTGGCTGACTAGCTACAATATTTGGTTTCTTTTTTAGTGGGTGCTATAGGGTTTATAGTATACACCCTTAACTTCTCATAGCCTACTTTCAATTGATATGATGCCTTTTCATGTATAGCATAAGGATTTAACTACCTTTCTAACTAGAAATACGGAAAATGTAAAAAGTATTTTTTCCATAGATTCTTCCAAATAAATAAAATATATAAATCTTTTTGTTTGAATGGCATTGATTACAAATATCATCTTGAATTAATGTTTCATTTCTTATTTGGCTTCTAGGGTCTCAAAGGGTAGATAAATTGTATGAAAATGATGTATGAATTATAAAAAAGCAGAACACTGTCATGAGAATATATTAGAGTGAAAATATTTTTCTTTAATTTTTGCTGTTTTTAAGATTTTTAAGCTAAATATAACTGACTCTTGCCTACCCAATAGCCATAGGGGTGCTATTGGTTGGGGCAGAAATATGTCCATGCAAAAACCTACATTTCACAGGCTGCTTTTGAAGATAGAGACAAGTCAGAGAATTCTTCTGAAGTAGTTGTGATAAGGCGTTTTCCAAATTTCCTTGAAAGGGGTAAGTTTCAGTTAGTACAAGCCCTTTTCAACTCTTTTGTTTCCCCTTTTATGCTGTCTAAAATGCAGATAAAAGGCTAAAACTAGACCTTCATCCTGTCACCACAAAGGAAAAGCCTAGAGACTCACAGAGACCTAAGCTTGACATTGTAATGTGGCCAAATCACCATCAGCAGCAAACATCTGCTCCAGATTCTTGGTAAGCAAGAAAAAGAAACTCTTAAGTGGATTAAGTGACTCGTTTTTATTTGCTATCCATGAAGTCCAATTCAAGTCTAAATGGTATTTCAAGGTAATCTTTTATTGGCAAATCAGAGAGGATAATTCTCGTGTATGTCTGATTAAGAACTTATACATTAAGAGGAAAAACTAACAATCATCTCCCAGAAATTCCCTTTTCCTAAAACCGGAAGACTTGAATACGGAGAATGAGAGAAATAATTTTGAATATCCAAGCTTGAGAAATTGAGTGGCAGATAATGATATTAACAAAAGAGGAAATGTATTTTAAGTTTTAAGGGTATGTCATGAAAATGAAAATTTTAAATACTGAATGTTTAAATTCAACGTACTGAACAATAATAACATTTCTGTTGAAGTGATTATTTAGATTTTATGGTATTCTCTGGTGTAGAAGTTTTGTTTTCATTTTTAAGAGTTGTCAATATTTCTTAAACTTAATGTAGATAAATTGTTGGTTTCTTCCATTGAAACACCTACAGAATTTTCCACAAATCTTTGGTAATATTATTTGAAATTTCATAAAACTTAACTATTTTCTTATGGCAAGAGTATTAAGAAATACTAAAAAGATATTTTTCAAAATCTCTCATCTTGGCCACTCGATGAAGCTGATGCATCTCTCTGGATTCCTCCTTTCCAGTGAATGACACTAGCTCTATTAACTAAGCAGATGCTGTCCTTCATTATTGAACATACTGCTTTTCAGCCAGGTTTAGCTGGCCAGCAGCTGCATATGAAATGTGAAGATTTACTGGCTAACTCTCTCAGGATAATTCTCCAAAGACTTCTCAATGCACAGAAAATAAAATGCAGAGCTCCATAAATATTAGGCCCTGTTGCCCTTCCAAATCATGTCTTGATATGCTGTCCCTCACTCACTGAGATCCAACATCGCTATCCTGTTTTCCATCTTGTGAGCACACCACACTCTTATTGCCTGAAGGCTACATTCAGATTTCACCAGTTTTCCACTAACGTTCTTTTCTGTTGCAGTATCCAATCCAGGATACCATCACATTGCATTATTCATGTTTCCTTAGTCTTTTCCAATCTGGCACATTTTCTCACTCTTTCATGTTTTTTCATGATTTTGACACTTTTCAAGAGTACTGTTCAAATATTTTGTAGAATGTTTCTCAGTTTGGGTCTATGTGAATTTTCTCATGATTATACTCGGGTTATGGCCTTGGGGGAAGAATACCATAATGGAGAACTGCATCTTACTGCGTGTTATCAGTAGGTCCATGATATCAACATAGATTGTCACTGGTGAGGTTAACCCTGATCACTTGATTAATGTAGTGTCTGCTTGGTTTCTCCACTGTAAAATCACTACATTCTCCTTTCTATACACTGTTATTTGGAAGCAAGTGACTAAGCATAGCCCACAAGCAAAATGAAGGAAGTTAAGCTCCATCTTCCAGGTAGGGTAGTAGCTGCAAATATTTGCAATTCTTCTTTAAGAAAGGTCTGTCTCCTTTCCTCCATTTATTTATTTCACCAATCACGTCTTTATATAGTAGGGACTCATAGATGTTTATCTTATCCTTTGGGTCATAACAAGTTTATTTTTATATATTGTCTGAGGTATTCCACTAGAATGTAAGCTCCATGAGGGAAGAGATTCCATTTGTCTTATTCATCACCATAACCCCAATGCCTACAATAATTCCTGGCACAAAATAAACATTCAATAAATATTGGTGAATGAAAGATGTAATAAGATCATGAAATAATCATGAATAATATCATGAATAATATCATGAAAGACATACGCTTTCATGATAACTGTTACTCACCATCCTTCATCCTTTAATTGAAAAGGGCGAAGGGGCATAAGGAGATCAAAGAATTTTTAGCACAATCATCATGGTCAGTGGAGAAATTACAAGAAATCTGCTTTGATACTTACATATCAACAAATATTTTTGAGGCTTTTAAGATCTTGACAAAGAATCCTAAACAAATCTAGCAAATTAAAACCAGAAATTTAGCTTCACCCTAGCAATAATGGTAGACCAAGTCTCTTACTGACATTTGCATTAGCTCAACACAACCCATCCAGAGAATGACACAAACACACCAACACACACAGTTCCATGATTAGCAGTTCATGTGTACCACTCATGTTTTCTTACCTTCTGCACAATATCCCATACATCCCTGAGTGGGTTGTAGGAAGTACACAAAAAATGCTCCACAGTTTCTTACAGACACTGGGATTTGAAAAAGACAGCAGTCTTTTGTAGTGCTAAACAAAAACTGCCATGTGGCACAAGCTGTCAGTTGCTTAACCTCTCCAGGGGAAGGTAGTGTTTCTGAATCTCTCAGAGACAGCCAAATGGGGGCCTGCGTTCCACAGTGGTTCATCTTTTGCATGAGAGAAAACAAAAATTGAAAACCCAATTTATTTTCATACAAGGTAGATAAATCAACTTTGCATTTTCTTCTAAACAACATTTATAACATTTTTAAAAAATCGAATATACTATACTATATAAGATATATGCTAATATACTGTACTATATATAAAAGAAAAAGCAACTTTTTGGAATACTAAATTTAAGGCAGGTTTCTCATAAATAATATAATCTTATTTGATTTAAATACCTTTATTCCATTTGTATCGTAAACAAGAGAAATTCATTATATAACTTACTAAAATAGCTGATACATTCTAAGACAAGATAAGTCAATTTGAAGTCATCTTAATACAGAGCACAAAGATAAACTGATCTTGGAGGTTTCTTGAAAAATTGCTGGATATACTATATGTAAAAAGTGAATGCATAGTTCAGGAGGCATCAAATATCAAGGAAGAAGGAAAGGATTGTTCAAAGTCTAGACGCAATTATTTGTTGGCAATTTGGGAAAAAATGAAGTTAAAGCTTCATTTGAAGCCAATTACCAAAATCATTTCCAGACAGAAAATGGAATTAAGTAGAAAACTATCCCAGGAAAAATAAGAAACTATATGTAATTTGGGAAGGACCAAGGCACTTACTAAGTTCCTGACTTTGGGCAAGGCACCGGTCTTTGACTTTTGTACTAGGTGGATTGTAGTACCTACAGCTATACCTCACTGTGGTGAGGCATAAATGAAATGATGGACACAACACAACCTCTACATAGCAATGACTCAATAATCATTAGCCACATTATAACTCTTAATATTATTATTATTTCCATGTTTAAAAGCAATGGAAAAATCATAAAGGAAAACATTGATAGTTATGTTTAAATAATAATTTTTAAAATATAAGACAAGAGTTAAATAAGGAGAAAATTGTTAATAGCATTATATTTAGTATATTGTTTATTATTCTTTCAATATTATATTTCTTATTTTATTTTAACCATGTGATATTATCCATTTAAAAACTAGAAGATCACAAGTGGGCAAAATACACAAACACATAATTCACAGAAGGAATACAGATACCTAATGAATACATGAGAATATTCAGTATTAGAAAGAGTATTTTTATCTACTGCTACTAGAATGAAAAATTAGCATCACATTTTTTTTTAAAAAACTTAGCTATATGTATCAAAAACCTCAAAAAGACATTAACTTTCACTAATTTCCTTATAAAAATCAATCTTACTAAATACAAATAAAATATAACGATTTATATGCATATTTGCTAAATGCAGAATTACTTATTATTACAAAAGCCCGAAGGTGAACACATGTGGCACTAGTTAAATAAATATGGTCTATACATATAACAGAATATTATTTTCAAAACTGATATTGAAGAATTTTTTAATAACATATGCAAATGCTAATGCTATAACTGAAAAAGGCATGTTATGCAATTGAACATACAGCATGAACCTTATAAAACAATATAAATAAAAGAGAACAATAGCAAAATTTTAATGGCAGTATGACTGTGCGGATGTTTTATGAATAAGTGTTATTCTATCACTTGTCCTTTCCTTATTTTCTAAGTTTTCTATAATGTACTTACTTGCTAGTATCATAAACAAAAATTTATTTAAACAGACTTGTTTAATCCTGTAGAGTGAAGGAAAATTCTATGGATTCTTCGGTTGAATGCTCTAAAGTCTTGGTTCAAGAAAGGAATGAGAGTAAGGACAAGGAACACTTCCCCATGGGGCGCAGAATGACCATGTGTTAGTGCACCTCCAGGAAAAGAGCCAGGAAATCAGTTCACCGTCACATTTGCACGAGGTTCTAGAATCAGTTATAGTTAATTTAGCCGAAAGAAAAGAACACAAATATTTAAGGATGTAATGAATTTCCTCAAATTTCACTTTTAAATTCTGATTTTTTTTTTTAGTTTATCACAAATGAAATGTCACAAAAGTGTCAAACAAAAAGGAGAAAATAAGGCAGCAACAATGTCACGACTTAAAATTAAACATAAAATTTAGATAGCTTTCCTGAGTTTTTTTACATTACATGCTTAAAAGAGAAAATTTTCAGCTTCTGTGTAATTCACAAAATGTGGGTAATAATAAAGAAAATGAGCCTTCTATTTAATACTGACAGGAACTGAAGCACTTAAAATACACAGTATTTTACTGTTTGCAGGTTATTTGTGGTTAAGTACATGAGTCCTGAAGAATGACTGCCTGTGACAAAATCCTGGCTGTTTGAGCTGAGAGATTGATGACTCTAGGAGCGTTACACCTAAGAATAAATATATGTGTCCTGAACTGTATGATAGAAATAATGATGATAGACCGTATTCTAGAGTTGTTGTAAAAATTATATAGGATACTGTAGCTAAAATCACTTCATGGACTACATGAGCATAACATTAACTTTTATTATTATTATTAAAATGGGGAACATAGGAATACTCTTTGGACTGAATCAATCTTGATACTGTGGGGGATCAGGATTGGCCACCCAATGTGTCTCTTTGGCTTGATTATTTTCAAGGACAAGAGACTCTGAAAGAAACTTTGACCTTCCCCATAACTGCCTGAAAGAACTTAAGGACAGGCCATTACCATAGATAACTCTGGATATCGGTTGACTGGGAGGGTCCTTGCTAAGCCCATTTTTATCAAAGTTCTGTCTACCAAACAATCACTTTTCCAACTCCATGTGAATTGCCTTCCTCCTCTTTGAAGTCGCAAATCATTACCCCCAACATCCTCCTTTGTCTTGAGCTAAAGATAGTATTAAAGATGGTGGGATTTGGCCATTCTGGCGAGTTACTCAGTTGTCCTGGGTTTCTCCCACGTATATGTCTTATTAAACTTTGTTTGATTTTGTCCTGTTAGTCTATCTATGTCAATTTAATTCTTAGACCAGCCAGAAGGACCTAGAGGGTAGAGGAATTGTCTTCCTCCCCTACAATACAAAATTAAAATAATATTTCGGCATGAGTAATAAATTGGTTGTGTGAAATGTGAAACAAAACAGGGTCACTTATGTGTAAGGGCTTTAAAATGGAACCAAGAAGCCATTAAGGAAATGAATCTAATGCATATTCTCAGTGGGCAGAACATGAGCTTTTGAACTGAGTGACGCTGCAAGAAACCTGCTGTGGTCACAGTGATACACTTTTCCCTGCCTCTAGCTAGCCTTAGCAATCAATTAAGTTTAGTGAAGTTTAGGGAAGACTAGCTTTCTGCGCCAACCCCAATTAGCTTTCTTTATGATGCAATTCTCTCTTTTTTGCCTTTAAAAACCCCTGCCTCTTAGTCCCCAGTGGGACACTATTTGGGTTGCTACCCAAATCTGTGTACCCCAAATTACAATTCTTTGATCCCAAAATAAATGCCTCCCTGCTTCTCATTTTGGCTCTTTATTTTTAGTGTAACAGTAGTAACAAGATTCAATCCTCATATGAAAAACTACATAAGAAAAAGCACAGGTAGTTCTTAGTGTCTGAAATACCTCAACACATTTGGTTGGCATCTCAGCAGGTCTGTCAAAGATGAGAAATCGATACCATCCGGGAGGAAGGGAGTGGTCACATATCAGGTCTTGCAAGCCTGACTGCTGGAGGTGCAATGAGTCAAAATGGACACTTCTATAAGGGTTCTGAAGAAACTGGTGTCCCCCAGGAGAGCACTCTTGAGCTAGGATGGAAAGATAGGTATCTTTATGCATCTGTTTTCGTCCTTAACATAGTTCAGTCCTCAATCAAAATTAATTCACAAAACAAAAATAAAGCAAATAAACCTGCAATTGCACATAAAAAAGACCTGAAATATCAGTCTCTCAGTAAGTCAAAGGTGACTTAACTTGCATTTTCCATAAATACAATAAACCAATTAGCAAACTCTTTAGAATGTATTTTTAGGGTACTTCAGCTTCAAGAGCTTTATTTTCACTTTATTTGGACAAGCAATATTGCTGATTGCTGTTGAATTAAGATTTGTTTAATTCTACCATCTGAAGTCCCAGGCCCTAAAAGTATTCCTCTTGGGAATGGTCCTCCAGATTTGAATGCCCATATTGACCTTCCATGACCTGCTTTCTTCCACAGTAACCAGGTGCCCCCAAATCTCATCTCTGTCTGCCAGGTCCTGGAATGCAACAAACAACAAATCTTTTCATTCCAATCTAATTTTTATAAAATGCCCTCCTACTGAAGTTTCCGGCATTCTTTAGTGCAGGAAAAAATATAAAGTTTTCAAAGTTTTTCCTTTTTTTTAAAAGATAAAGTATTGAAGTCCCTTTTTATTACTAAGCACAGGAAAAGGAATGAGGTAGAGGGGAATAGTTTTTAAGCAAAAATAAGAAAAGACCATGGGGAAAAAAAGGATTTCTGTAGTTTCAGAAAGAGTTTCTGGAAAAAGGAACACATTTCCTGAGCAGCAGTTGCCCTGGAAGATGCTTTTTCTGTCAAACCCAACGAGACAGAATGTAAAGTTCCTCTTCTCAGCATGAAGAGAGAAGAGAAGAGGAGGCAATGAAAGCAGTCATCCTAGAAATACAACTCTTGTTTGAGGCTTCTGTACTCCCAAATAAGAAGAAACACAACGAACTGTCTTTATTTGGGTACCAAAGTATCTTGTTGATACAGTAGGTAGAAAATCTCTAAATATTAGACATTATATTTATTGTGTCAACAAAAATAATCCATAACCAATCTGTAAATGAAAATTTGGGTGAGTTTATTCTGAGCTGAAATCTGAGGACCATGGCCCAGGGCCTTTCTTCCCAAAGGAAGAAAGGGCACCAAAGAAATGAGGTGTACAGAGTGGTTATATACCCCCAAAGAGGGTGCTTTACATATGATTGAAATGTCCCTCCCACAATAGTCACAAGATTGCCCTGTCAGCACAGCACTCGATGGACACAGCAGGTAGTGGGTCTGCTATCTTGGTGGGCGTAGCAGGAAGCAAGTCTATTGTCTCGAGCTGGGCGGTCACAGGTGAGCGCAGCAATCAGTTTCTAGCCTAAGGAAAGATGCTTAATCCTTAAGGTGACGCCAACGTTGGGAGGGGGAGGGATGTTTCACCTTTATCTCAAGGGCCTTTGCTCTTGCCATAGGGAATCTCTACAGCAGATATACAATGCATGCTCAATGGCCTCGGTCAGGCCCTTTTGGAAAGACAAGGTCAGGCCGAATTAGGTTTATAACAAATGGCTTCCTCATATTCTCCAATATATCCTATTGCTTGCCATTTTTATTTGTCAATTGAAGGAAAACAACTATAATAAAGATAATATCTATGAAATACAAATGTAGAAGAAAAAATTCAATCATAACTAACGTAACTCACTGTGGAAAAATTTATCTAACTGAACAAAGCTCTCAAACATTTATCACATAATTTTAGGTTACAAAAGTGTTTATAAGCCAAAATTAATTCCTGAACTCAGATTAATAAGGGGCACAATAGAGATATTAATTTGCAAGTTGATCTCACAAGCGTAGCTTACAAAAATTGTCACTATGATAATTTTCTTTTTGATTTTTATTTTGTTGTTCGTAGATACAGCAATTAAACAGCACAAAAGGTATTGTTTTGCAAGATAAAAGATGTCCCGAAAGAATATTTTTTTAGCAAAAGATTTTAGGAGTGACCACAAAAGGTTCTTCTTCCTTCTATCTCTTGCTCCTCCAGTTTTAAATTTCCCAAGAAGAATTTAATCCAAACAGCTCTTGTGACTTTGACAATCTCAATCTGTCAGCCCTAGATAAATATTTTATAAAATGTGTGTGGATAGAAATCAGGTGATGTGCTATCATTTCATCTAATTTGAAATCACTCTAAGATTCTGTCAATACCAGAATATTACATCTGGTTGGAAACAAAGGAAAATATTTGAAAAGAGGTTACTAGTGAGGTTTGCATGAATTATTGAAATGTTTTCTCTGATCTCCTCCCTGAAACAGAATTTTGTCTTGGGAGAAAAGTCAACAACGCCATGTTTCCTCTGTGCAGTATTTCTCCTTCCTAAGTGCTTCTGCACTTCTCACATTTCCTCTGATTTTGCTGCTTTGAATAATTGTTTTCTAATCCAAAGCTAAAGATGTAATGAATTTAGCAAAGTGTGACATCAACAAGACTAAAGAAGTACATAATATTTAGACAGAAATTTTTATTTAGTTTATTTTTATTTAATATTTATTTTAGAGGAAAAATTTTAATTACATATATAATTAATAATAGCTCCTATTTTGTATCAGTGATTTCACAATTGTTTTTCCAAAAATCTACTTGCATATTTTAAAATACTCAAGCTGTATGTAGAAAATTTAAAATTTAATTGGCAATGAGAAAGTTACACTTTTAAAAATTTCACATTACAACCTTAACTCCAGAAAGCAGGACATAGTTAACTAAGTGAGAATTATAAGGATGGTTTGGGCTCCTATCTATGAATCTGGAGGCTTAGCTCTTCAAATACTAATACAGTTTACCTTATATCTACAAACAAAACTAGGAAGACATTTGCATATTCCATCATTATGTATCTATTATTTATAAATTGACACATTCTCCCAAGGTATTTGAAATCTAAGTATTGCAGATTCTATTTTATACTACCTAGCTTCTTTAAATTCTGTTGGGAAGAAGACAGAATAAATAGAAATACAAATTTTAATGTATATTTTATATGTACTTTTGAGGGAAAAAGTTATATTGGAAGTTTGCTAGAAAGCTCTGCACATCCCTCATATCATGAAATTGACTGATGGGTGATTTGTTTCCTTGTTTAATACAATGACTAAAACTAGAATTCTTTAAGATTCATAACTGGCAACACAAACATGTTAAGACACTAAATACAGCATTGTACTTTTAACAAATGGATATGCATAATGCCTGAAGACAGGCACTGCCTAATATCTAACTTGGTAACTATAAAACTTTTGGTCTACTGCCCTATCTATAGGAATTT